>NW_027441944.1:0-300000 GCF_048569485.1 Anomaloglossus baeobatrachus
CCTCTCGGTCTGCGACGAAGCGTGCTCCTGGTGTGGCCTCTAGTTATTACGTGGAGGACTCCGGCACGGACCGCAGTCCCAGACCAGCTAAGCGGGCTCGCTTAGAATCTTCCCCGACTTCATCACGCTGTTCGGGGTCTCAGCTTGAGGATTCCATAGAGGATGAGACGGAGGTCGCAGCCCAGGACTCTGACCCTGACGTTGCTCTCAATCTTGATACACCTGAAGGGGACGCCATAGTAAATGACCTTATAGCGTCCATCAACCAGGTGCTAGATCTTTCTCCTCCAACTCCGCTTGTAGAGGAGTCGGCTTCACAACAGGAGAAACACCAGTTTAGGTTTCCTAAACGTACACGGAGTGCTTTCTTCGATCACTCTAACTTTAGAGATGCTGTCCAGAAGCACAGGGCTTTCCCGGACAAGCGCTTTACTAAACGCCTTAATGACACACGTTACCCCTTCCCCTCTGACGTGGTTAAGGGTTGGGCTCAATGTCCCAAGGTGGATCCTCCAGTCTCTAGACTGGCGGCTAGATCCGTAGTAGCAGTGGCTGACGGTGCATCGCTCAAGGATGCCACGGACAGGCAGATAGAGCTCCTACTCAAATCCATCTATGAAGCCATAGGCGCGTCTTTTGCCCCAGCCTTTGCAGCAGTGTGGGCACTCCAGGCTATCTCAGCTTGTCTGTCTGAGATTAATGCGGTCACCCGTACCGCTGCGCCACAAGTAGCATCTTTGACCTCTCAGGCGTCAGTATTTGCATCCTACGCCATGAATGCTGTCCTGGACTCGTCTAGCCGTACAGGGGTAGCATCCGCCAATTCTGTGGCAGTCCGCAGGGCCATGTGGCTACGCGAATGGAAGGCAGACTCTGCTTCCAAAAAGTTCTTGACCGGTTTGCCGTTTTCTGGCGACCGACTGTTTGGCGAGCGATTGGATGAAATTATTAAGCAATCCAAGGGAAAGGACTCGTCCTTGCCCCAGCCCAAACCAAACAGACCTCAGCAACGGAAAGTTCAAGCGAGGTTTCGGTCCTTTCGGCCCTCAGCCAGATCCCAATCCTCCTCGTCCAACAGGCCACAGAAGAGCCAGAGAAACTCTTCTGCATGGCGGTCTAAGTCACGTCCTCCAAAGACCGCCGGAGGCACCGTCTCCAAGGCAGCCTCCTCATGACTCTCGGCTGCCCCAAACCGCATCCTCGGTCGGTGGCAGGCTCTCCCGCTTTTGCGACGCCTGGTGGCCACATGTCCAAGACCGATGGGTGAGAGACATTCTGTCTCACGGTTACAGGATAGAGTTCAGCTCTCGTCCTCTGACTCGCTTTTTCAGAACATCTCCGCCCCCCGAGCGAACCGTTGCGCTTTTTCAGGCGGTGGACACTCTGAAGTCAGAAGGAGTGCTGATCCCCGTTCCCCTTCAGGAACGCGGTCGCGGTTTTTACTCCAACCTGTTCGTGGTGCCAAAAAAGGACGGCTCATTCCGTCCCGTTTTGGACCTCAAATTGCTCAACAGACATGTGAGAACCAGGCGGTTTCGCATGGAATCCCTCCGATCGGTCATCACTTCGATGTCCCAAGGAGACTTCCTAGCATCAATCGACATCAAAGACGCCTATCTCCATGTGCCGATCGCTCCAGAGCATCAACGCTTCTTGCGTTTCGCCATTGGGGACGAACACCTTCAGTTTGTGGCACTGCCTTTCGGCCTGGCGACAGCCCCACGGGTCTTCACCAAGGTCATGGCATCCGTTGTAGCGTTGTAACCACCTTTTGAGCCGCTGCGGGATGTCTCTCTATCACGTCTTTCGCAGAAGGTGGCATTTCTAGTGGCGGTTACATCACTCCGAAGAGTGTCAGAGCTTGCAGCGCTGTCATGCAAAGCCCCTTTCCTGGTATTTCACCAGGATAAGGTGGTTCTGCGTCCTGTCCCGGAATTTCTCCCTAAGGTGGTATCCCCTTTTCATCTCAATCAGGATATCTCCTTACCTTCATTTTGCCCTCATCCAGTTCACCAATGTGAAAAGGATTTGCATTTGTTAGATCTAGTGAGGGCTCTCCGGATCTACGTGTCTCGCACGGCGCCATTGCGCCGTTCTGATGCGCTTTTTGTCCTTGTCGCTGGCCAGCGTAAGGGGTCGCAGGCTTCCAAGTCAACCTTGGCTCGGTGGATCAAGGAACCGATTTTTGAAGCCTACCGTTCTTCTGGGCTTTTGATTCCTTCAGGGCTGAAAGCCCATTCTACCAGAGCCGTGGGTGCATCCTGGGCATTGCGGCACCAGGCTACGGCTCAGCAGGTGTGTCAGGCGGCTACCTGGTCGAGTCTGCACACTTTCACAAAACACTATCAGGTGCATGCCTATGCTTCGGCAGATGCCAGCCTAGGTAGGCGAGTCCTTCAGGCGGCGGTTGCCCACCTGTAAGAGGGGGCCGTTGTTTCAGCTCTTTTTATCGAGGTATTCTTTTACCCACCCAGGGACTGCTTTTGGACGTCCCAATTGTCTGGGTCTCCCAATGGAGCGACAAAGAAGAAGGGAATTTTGTTTACTTACCGTAAATTCCTTTTCTTCTAGCTCCTATTGGGAGACCCAGCACCCGCCCCTGTTCCCTTCGGGCTGTTTGTTCTTTTGTGTACACATGTTGTTCATGTTGAATTGTTCTTTTGGTTCATGGTTTCAGTTCTCCGAACATCCTTCGGATTGAATTTACCTTAGACCAATTTATAAGTTTCCTCCTTCCTGCTTTGGCACCAAAACTGATGGGCCCGTGATGCACAGGAGGGTGTATAGGCAGAGGGGAGGGGTTACACTTTTTAAAGTGTAATACTTTGTGTGGCCTCCGGAGGCAGAAGCTATACACCCCAATTGTCTGGGTCTCCCAATAGGAGCTAGAAGAAAAGGAATTTACGGTAAGTAAACAAAATTCCCTTCTTTGTTACAGCTACGCCGTCTACCGATCATATTAATTCATTTTATATTTTGATAGACTGGGCATTTCTGAACTCTGTATTACCAAATGAGTGTATATTTTTTATTTTTTTAACCCTTTGATTTTTAGTGGGGCGAATGGGGAGTGATTTAAATTTTTAGTTGTTTTTTTTTAATTCTTTAAAACTTTTTTTTAAACTTTTTTTATTTTAATAGTCCCCCTAGGGGTAAGGATTAGCTGTCTGATCGCTTGTTCATTTCTGCTGATCAGAGCGGCAGAGCTCTGATCAGCTGAAATGCTGCTGTCCTGTTACAACCAGCCGGCTGTAACAGGATGTGAGTCATGATAGCGACATGAGTCATGACATAACCCTGTGCTACCATGGCAACCATCGGCTTCCCGTGATCGCATCACGGGGACTCCGATGGCGTCGAGGAAAGGAAATTTCCCTGCCATGGCCATTTACATTGCGCTGTCAGTATTTGACAGCGCGGTCTAAGGGATTAAAAGGCATGGGTGAATCGTGGATCTACCTTTGCTTGTAAGCTACACATGTCTGCTGTTCAGATCAGCATATATGTGCGGAAATCGGTGCCGGTTTACTGCAGCAGCAGCCGACGATGATTACACCGCCATTATCTACGATGTACCCAGTACGTCCAATGTCTGTAAGAGGTTAAGTCGCTTGTGGTCATTCCTATGTAGATTTTCTGGCATGGAGACTGGGCGTAATAAATCACGCCCTTAGAAGCACAAATATGTTGGTGATTTATTGTGTAAGTTTGTGTTCCTTCCGATTTTTTAATGGGAATCTGTCACCAGATTTGGGGACTACAAGCTGTGTCCAATACCACTGAGTTCTTATATACAGCATTCCAAAATACTGTATATAAGAGCCTAGGCCGCTCTGTAAAACGGAAAAAGTACTTTTATAATACTCACCTAGGGTGGGTCCAGTCCAATGGGTGTCGCAGCTCTCCAGTGCGGTGCCTCCTCTTTCAGGTCTGACGCATCCTCTCTGCTGCGATCTTCGGCCTCCTTCTTCCTAGTCCGGTGTGGATGATGTGTCTACGTCATCCACACGAGCCGACATTGCGGTCCTGCGCAGGCGCATTCATCTGCCCTGCTGATCAAAGTACTATAATGAGCAGGCGCGAGGAAAGGTTAACCCCTTCACGACCGACCGACTTTACACTTTCCGGTATTTGTGGGGTGTTTGCCATTCTTCTGACAGACGTAACTTTTTTATTTTTCAGTCAATATGGTCATGTGAGGGCTCAATTTTTGCAGAATGAGCTGTAATTTTAAATGAAACCGTGAGTTTTACCATGCAGTGTACTGTAAAATGGCAAAAAAATTCCAAATGTGGAGAAATTGCAAAAAAAAGTGTGATTGCTCTATTGTTTTTGAGACATTTTATTCACTGTGTTCACTATATGGTAAACCTGATGTGCTGCTGTGATGCCTGAGGTTACTGCAAGTTTGTAGACACCAAACATGAATAGGTTTACTTTTATCTAAGGGGTTAAAAAAATAATCAGAAGTTTGTCCGAAAAAAGTGACGGACGTTTCTTCATCGTTCCTTATGGGAGACCCAGACCATGGGTGTATAGCTTCTGCCTCCGGAGGACACACAAAGTACTACACTAAAAAGTGTAGCTCCTCCCTCCGAGCATATACACCCCCTGGATGACCAAATCTAGCCAGTTCAATGCTTTGTGTTCAGGAGGTCACACATCCACACATGCATTCATTTTTGATTTTTGATTTTAAAGAGTTGGAAGAAAAGCGGGTCCAAGCTGGACTCCCGGCATGTCCCTTCTCACCCCACTTTGTCGGCGGTGCTGTTAAGGTTGATTTTACAAGGCTGGAGCCTTACATGCCGCGCTCCTTCACCATCCCCCGGGCTCTGGCTTGAAGTGGGAGCCATCACGGTTCTCACTGCTTTGCAGGAGACCGGTCTCCATCCGCAGCCCTTTCAGGACCCTGCAGGACGGAGCGCTCATCCCTCAGGGACCTGGCCCTGCGTCTCATAAGCTAAGTATTGAGACGTTATTGAGGGGTCCCTTGTACATTTATTGTGGGGAGAGTGTGTTATTTAACTTTGCTGTGATTCCGGCCGGTTCTCTGGTTTTTTTCCTGAGAACCGCGCCGAGGGTGCCTGCTCGTCGGCCGCATGGAAAAATTTAGGCCCCGGCTTCGGCTGCGGCCTACTTTCGGTTTCACTGCCCCTGCATGTCAGTCATGCAGGGGGACAGTGCGGCGCCGCCCACCGGCCGTTCAGCACAGGGGAGGACACTCCTCTCTGAGGAGATGTTTCCCTCCCCTGTATTTCTCCTTGGCCCTCCGGTTCCCGCTCTTGGACTAAACCCCGCCCCCCCTCCTCACTCCGGCGCCATTTTATCAGCGTTCACACACTGATCGGCGCTGGCTGCTGCAGCTCTGCAATCTGTCTGGGGGTCCAAGCTGTGGAATCCGGAGGGCACACAAAACGGTCTGGTAAGCCACAACCTCTGGTTGTGGACTTTCTTATACACTCTCTGGGGGTCATTCTGAAGGAGTGTGTTCTTTACTGCAGAGCCTCCACCTCAGCAGCATGTCTCTCACTAGGAGCAAGGCTGCAAGGCTTTACTCTATATGCACTGCATGTAAGCTCATACTGCTGAACCGAGCACATATCCACATTGTGATGCCTGCTCTAACATGGTGATGCCTCAGCCTGGAGTCTCCCCAGGGGTCCCTCCGGCTGCTCCAGCCCCGGTGGCTGAACCCCCGGCTTGGGTAGCATCGTTTTCTAAAGCTATCTCCCAGTCCTTTGCCGACTCCATGGGACAGCTGTCCCGGACTCTGCTGACCATGCATCAGCCCCCTTCTCAGGGCGCCTCTGCTGCTCAGACTCGCTCTGCAGAGCTCACAGAGGATTTTTCATCTGTTCCCAGACCCCGTCCTCCTAAACGGAGACGCAGGGACTCTTCTCCTTCCTCGTCCCATGGCTCTGATTCACGAGCTGAATCGCAGGGCGAGGAGGATGCCTTTACTGTGGGCTCGGACGCTACCTCTATGTACCCCATTGATCTAACCGAAGGTGATGCACATGTTAGTGATTTGAGTCCATTAATTCCGTACTGAACCTCAATCCACCAGTGTCAGAGGAACAAGCCTCTCTGGTAGAAAAACACCAGTTTACCTCACCTAAGAGAGCAAGGAGTATGTTTTTTAACCACTCCAGTTTTCAGGCCACTGTGACCAAACCCAGGGCCTGTCCTGACAAACGCTTTCCAAAGCGTAGTTCTGATGACCGTTTTCCCTTTCCACCAGAGGTGGTCAAGGAGTGGGCTCATTCACCAAAGGTAGATCCTCCGGTGTCTAGAATCTCAGCCCGGACAGTTGTATCTGTGGCGGATGGCACCTCACTTAAGGATTCCACTGACCGCCAGGTTGACCTTCTGGCCAAATCTGTATATGAAGTGGCAGGGGCCTCGTTCTCCCCGTCTTTTGCAGCAGTGTGGGCTCTTAAGGCCGTCTCTGCTTCTCTGGCGGAGATGCATTCCCTCACCAGGGACTCTATGCCCGAAATGGTTGCCTTAACGTCCCAGGCTTCGGCTTTTTCATACTATGCCATGTCTGCCATTCTGGAGGCTTCTCACCGCACGGCGGTGGCTTCCGCTAATTCCCTCGCGATCCGCAGGATCTTGTAGCTTCGAGAGTGGAAAGCAGACGCTTCTTCCAAGAAGTACCTTGCTGGGCTCCCTTTTGCTGGGTCCCAGCTGTTCGGTGAACAACTGGATGAAATTATTAAGGATGTTACTGGCGGAAAGAGTACTTCCTTGCCACAAACTAAAACCAGGAAACCTGTCCAGGGCAGGAACCAGTCGAGGTTTCGTTCCTTTCGTTCCTCTAACTGGTCATCCTCTAAGCCCTCAGCCTCGTCCACTAACTCAGCCAAGGATCGAAAACCCAGCTGGCGCACGAAGCCGCGTCCTCAGAAGAACGGAGGAGCCGCTGCCACTAAGGCAGCCTCCTCTTGACTATCTGGCCGCGCCAGCAACGTCCTTGGTCGGTGGCAGGCTCTCCCACTTTGGCGATGTGTGGTTTCAACACGTCTCTGATCAGTGGGTGCGGGATATCATCTCCCACGGCTACAGGATAGAATTCTCTTCCAGCCCGCCAAACAGATTTTTTCTGTCCACTCCCCCCTGCTCCAAAGCCGCCGCCTTCTCTCAGGCCGTGGCATCCTTGCAGGCCAACGGAGTAATTGTACCGGTTCCCGCCCGGGAACCATTCAGAGGTTTCTACTCAAATCTCTTCCTAGTCCCCAAGAAGGACGGTTCCTTCCGGCCCATCCTGGATCTCAAGCTTCTCAACAAGCATGTTCAGGTGCGGCACTTTCGCATGGAATCTCTGCGATCAGTCATTGCCTCAATGACCCAAGGAGATTTTCTAGCATCCATTGACATCAGAGATGCCTATTTGCATGTGCCAATTGCAGTTTCACACCAGTGTTGGCTACGTTTTGCAATCGGAGAGGAACATTTCCAATTCGTGGCTCTCCCCTTCGGGTTAGCCACGGCCCCTCGAGTATTCACCAAGGTCATGGCAGCTGTGGTTGCGGTTCTGCACCTCCAGGGGTTGGCAGTAATTCCTTACCTGGACGACCTTCTAGTCAAGGCTTCATCCAGTGCAGACTGTCATCGGAGTGTCTCGCTCACTCTCGCCACGCTTGTTCAATTCGGGTGGCTTGTCAATCTGCCCAAGTCCACTCTGACCCCGACCCAGAAACTTACGTACCTAGGGATGCAATTCGAGACTCTGCCGGCACTTGTGAAGCTGCCCTTAATCAAACAGCAGTCCCTTCATCTGGCGGTGCGCTCTCTGTTGAGGCCCCGCCGTCATTCCATCAGGCACCTCATGCAGGTGCTGGGTCAGATGGTGGCGTCAATGGAAGCGGTTCCCTTTGCCCAGTTCCATCTGCGTCCCCTGCAGCTGGACATTCTCCGCTGTTGGGACAAGCGGACCTCTTCCTTGCACAGGCTAGTGGCTCTGTCGCCACAGACCAGGAGCTCTCTTCAGTGGTGGCTTCGGCCCCTCTCGCTATCCCAGGGACGCTCCTTTCTGATCCCGTCCTGGGTGATTCTCACCACGGATGCCAGTCTATCCGGCTGGGGAGCAGTGTTTCTCCACCACCGAGCACAGGGCACTTGGACTCCGTCCGAATCAGCCCTCTCGATCAATGTGCTGGAAATCAGAGCTGTGCTCCTAGCTCTCGTAGTTTTTCACCACCTGTTGGCGGGCAAGCACATTCGAGTCCAGTCAGACAACGCGACAGCAGTTGCCTACATCAATCACCAGGGCGGGACTCGCAGCCGCCTAGCAATGTTGGAGGTTCAATGTATCCTTCAGTGGACGGAGGACTCCAAGTCCACCATATCCGCAGTCCACATCCCAGGCGTAGAAAACTGGGAGGCAGATTATCTCAGCCGTCAAACCGTGGACAGCGGCGAGTGGGCCCTGCATCCGGCAGTGTTCCGGTCAATCTGCCGCAAGTGGGGCACTCCGGAAGTGGATCTCATGGCATCCCGGCACAACAACAAGGTCCCGGTTTACGTGGCTCGCTCCCACGATCCTCAGGCCTTGGCAGCGGACGCGCTGGTTCAGGATTGGTCCCAGTTCCGTCTGGCCTACGTGTTTCCCCCTCTACATCTCTTGCCCAGAGTCCTGCGCAAGATCAGAATGGAGGGCCGTCGGGTCATAATCATTGCTCCAGACTGGCCCAGGCGAGCTTGGTACCCAGACCTGCTCCGTCTGTCCGTAGAGGTGCCGTGGCATCTCCCGGACCGCCCAGACCTTCTCTCACAAGGTCCGTTTTTCGCCAGAATTCTGCGGCTCTCAGATTGACGGCGTGGCTCTTGAGTCCTGGATCCTGACGGCTTCAGGCATTCCTTCCGAGTTCATCTCCACTATGACTCAGGCTCGGAAGTCTTCCTCGGCCAGGATTTACCACAGGACTTGGAGAATTTTCCTGTCCTCGTGTCGCTCTTCCGGACATGCTCCTTGACCTTTTTCCTTGCCGACCATCCTGTCCTTTCTACAGTCCGGTCTGCAGCTAGGACTATCCCTCAATTCCCTCAAGGGACAGGTCTCGGCTCTGTCAGTGTTGTTCCAGCGGCATATCGCCCGACTGGCCCAGGTGCGCACCTTCATGCAGGGCGCATCTCACATCATTCCTCCTTATCGGTGGCCTTTGGATCCCTGGGACCTTAATCTGGTCCTCACGGCCTTACAGAAACCCCCCTTTGAGCCTCTTAGGGAGGTTTCTTTGTTTCGACTTTCCCAGAAAGTGGTCTTTCGGGTGGCCATAACTTCTCTCAGGAGAGTCTCTGATTTGGCTGCGCTCTCTTCGGAGTCACCCTTTTTGGTTTTTCACCAAGACAAGGTGGTTCTCCGTCCGACTCCGGACTTTCTCCCTAAGGTGGTGTCTCCTTTCCACCTTAACCAGGACATTTCATTGCCTTCCCTTTGTCCGGCCCCTGTGCATCGCTTTGAGAAAGCGTTGCATACTTTAGATTTGGTGCGGCCGCTCCGGATCTATATGTCACGCACCGCTGCTCTTAGGCGGTGCACCTCTCTTTTTGTGCTGACCACAGGTCAGCGCAAGGGTCTCTCGGCTTCTAAACCGACCCTAGCTCGTTGGATTAGGTCGGCCATATCCGATACCTACCAATGTACTCAGGTGCCTCCCCCGCCGGGGATTAAGGCGCACTCGACCAGAGCTGTCGGTGCCTCTTGGGCTTTCAGGCACCAGGCTACGGCTCAGCAGGTCTGTCAGGCTGCCACTTGGTCTAGTCTGCACACCTTTTCGAAGCACTACCAAGTGCATGCTCATGCTTCGGCAGATGCGAGCTTGGGCAGACGCATCCTTCAGGCGGCTGTCGCCCATTTGTGAAGTTAGGTTTTGCCTACTTCTCAGTTTTCTGTTTATTTCCCACCCATGGACTGCTTTGAGACGTCCCATGGTCTTGGTCTCCCATAAGGAACGATGAAGAAAAAGAGAATTTTGTTTACTTACCGTAAATTCTTTTTCTTATAGTTCCGACATGGGAGACCCAGCACCCTCCCTGTTGCCTGTTGGCAGTTCTTGTTCCGTGTGTTTTCACCGGCTGTTGTTGTAGACAGAGGTTCCGGTTATTCCGGGTTTTACTCTATCTCTACTTGTGGGTGGATGTCCTCCTTCAGCTTTTGCACTAAACTGGCTAGATTTGGTCATCCAGGGGGTGTATATGCTCGGAGGGAGGAGCTACCTTTTTAGTGTAGTACTTTGTGTGTCCTCCGGAGGCAGAAGCTATACACCCATGGTCTGGGTCTCCCATGTCGGAACTATAAGAAAAAGAATTTACGGTAAGTAAACAAAATTCTCTTTTTTGCGCCATTTTCTGAGACCCATAGCGTTCTCATTTTTTTAAATCTATGGCTCAGTTATGGCTTTTTTTTGTATCTCGAGCTGACGTTTTTAACAGTATCATTTTTGCGCAGATGCTATGTTTTCATTGCCTGTTATTGCATTTTGCTTAAAATTTGTGGCAACCAAAAAGCGTAATTTTGGCATTTGGAATTTTTTTGCTGCTACGCCATTTACCAAACAGAACAAATGATTTTATATTATGATATATATTCGGACTGAAGACAGCGATACCAAATGTGTGAATATATTTTTTTTTAACCCTTTATTTTTCAGTGGGGCAAAAAAGGGATGATTTGAACTTTTAGGTGTTTTTACTTTTTTTTTTACTTTTTCAAAACTTTTTCTTAAATTTTTTTTTAAATTTGACTAGTACCCCTAGGGGGCTATTAGGATCAGCTGTCTGATCACTCATTTATTTATCCCAATCAGAGCAGCACAATTTAGACTGGGAGAAATTATCATCTCTTGTAACAGCCAGTATTTGGCTTTTTCTTACAGGACCTGAGTCATGTGAGCTACAGGAGTCATCACATGATCCTGTGCTATCATGATAGCCACCAGATCGTTAAGGGGTTAAAGATCTCTTACGCATATGCACTACAATACATGGATCTGCTTTGAGCAGGGCAGATCAAAGTGCGCCTGCGCAGGACCTCAATGCCAGCTAGTGAGCATGATGTAGGACGCGTCATGCACATGGGCCTCAGAAGAAGGAGGATGGTGATCGCCGCAGAGAGGAAATGCCGGACTAGAGAGAGGAGGCAATGGGTTTGAGATAATGATCAATAACTTTGCTAGCTATTTCATCATCAGCTGACGGTCTCCTTTTTTTCTCAGCCCCAGATCCCCTTGAGTGGAGCCCCAAAAATTGGTCTGTGCGATTTCTTCCTGTAAGCTCCCAAAGTAAGTCTGCCATCTTGTCTTTCTTCTTCCTGCTCCAGCTGTAAGGCTACTTTCACATTTGACAGGATGCAAACCGCATATGACCGGATCCTGTGGATTGAATGTGCAACGCATGCAACCGCAATTGTTAGTTTATTGTATGCTTCTTCTTCTACTTGTGATGGATCAAGGGGAACACAGAATTTATCGTCTGGCACTGGAGTCAGCTGATCGGGAATAAGCTGAACTCCTGCTCTCACAGCCCGCACACGCTGTGAAGGATGCAGGTTAACAGCAATCACTGCCTGCTGCCGATCACGTGTGACCATGTTCGGGCTGTGTGGTCATGAGTTCAGCTGAGTTCAGATCAGCTGACTCCAGTGTTGGCCGATTGCTTGTTCTGTGTCCCCCTGCATCCATCGCAGAGTGTGCGGGCTGGAGTTCAACAGAGTTCAGATCAGCTGACTCCAGTGTCGGCCGAATTCAGCTGACCTCACAGGCAGCACACGCTGCGATGGATGCAGGGGGACCCAGAACAAGTAATCGGCCAACACTGGAGTCAGCTGATCAGATTACTTGATCTGCTGGCTGTATGGTTAGAAGTAGGGATGAGTGTGCACTAAAAATGCTCGGGTTCTCGGTTGCCCATGAGTATTTTTTTTTTTAAATTCATTAAAAAATAAACAAAAACCCCAAACACATAACCCTAACTCTAGGGTTAGGGGGTCAAAAAATAAAATGTGTGGACTCCCGCTGCATTTTCTATTGCTAAGGTAACCCGAGCAGCTACTGGCTGCTAACCCCCACTGCTTATATGACCTTCACTGGCAATGGAAAATCCAGGGAAGCCCTTTTTTTAATGTTTTTTGCCGAAAAACTAAAAAAAAAGACAGCTTCACCCTGTTTTTGTATGCTAGCAGGGTACAGCAAGCAGGTACGCGCTGCCCCCAACCCCCAGCTGCCTATTTGTACCCGGTTGGGAACCAAAAATACAGGGAAGCCCTTTTTTAATTATTTCATGAATTTCATGAAATAATTAAAAAAAACAAAAAAAAACACATGGGCTTTGCCCAATTTTTGTGACGAGCCAGGTACAACTAGGCAGCTGGAGATAGGAATACGCAGTGCAGGGTGGCCCAAGCTTTCTTGGCCCCCCCCGCTGCGAATTGCAGTCAACAGTCGCCCCAGAAAATGGCGCTTTCTTAAAAGCGCTATCTTCTGGCGTTGTATCCAACATCTCTCCCAGCGGCCGTGGTGCCGGGTGGCATGTTGGGTAATAAGGGGTTAATACCAGCTTTGTTTTAACTGCTGGTATAAAGCCTGAGATTGCTAATGTCAGGCCAAGTTTGACCCGGCCATTAAGAATCTCCAATAAAGGGTTAAAAAAAAGACATCACACAGAAAAAATACTTTATTAGAAAAAAATACACAGACACTTTATTAGAAATAAATACACAGACACACTTAGGGACTCCATCTTTATTACTCCCTCTCACCCCTTCACGATCCTGGTCTTCTGTCTGAGAGAGAGGGAGATTTCTGTATTGACCATGCCAAGCTGCTTTCTGGGCATGCTCAGTACAAAAAACAGGATTCTGTCTATCAGGATCCGGCGACTTCCGGTACAGCAGGATCGGGGTCATTGAAATACATTGCAGGTACCACTGCATGTACTAATACAGATGGCCACCTGGTGACGCTATAATAACACAAAAATCTAATATCACCCATGTAACGCAGCCTAAGCCTCAAAGGCTACCATTACTATTAGCGATAGAGCTAACAGCCATGAATCATCGTGATCCGGACTCACCTATAAAGTGCACTTATAACTGTATGTTTTGAGTAGCCCTGACAAGCGTTTCTCACCTGGCTTCCTCGCTTGAGGAAAGTGTAATGTGCATGTTTTATTATGTGGTGTCTTGGGCGAGATCGTCGCTGTTTGGGCGCGTGCAGGGGGTGGGACGCCGCACATAGAGTCCGCCTCATCCAGTCATTCCAGGGGAAGCGTGGATCGGAAGAATACTTCCACTAACGTCAGTTAACCCATGCATCCTTCTGAGGAAGCTCCCTTGGCGGGGACTCATGCTGAGGCAGCCCCGCACATGCGTACCCAACGAGACCATATCTACTACTGGCAAGTGAAAGGGCACGACCAGGGAGGTAAGAAAATCATCCAAACATAAGGAGAATCAGCCTTAGCCTAAAGAATATGACCATGTATAGTCCTTAAAATATTTTCTAATGTCCCTATATCATGCAGAGACAAAATTCATATAGTAATATGTGTGTATATATATATATATATATATATATATATATATATATACCCCTAGATTCTAAATGGACCTTTCGATACCACAAATTTTCAATCCTGTGGGACCACAGTCATAGTGCAGCTTGAAATGTCTCTGGATCATCCTTAGGGAATCAAGATCCACAACATCACACACCGCATTTATGTCCCTAACATGTTCCCTCGTGCGGACGCGTTGTTCCCTTGATGTTAACCCAATATAAATTAGGCTACAGTCACATACTGCATAATAGATAACGTGACTTTTACTGCATGATTTGTAACTTTTTATTTTATACTCTTTAGGTCCAACCCAAGCTGACAACATCTCTGGGCAGACAAAAGGAAAACAACCAAATTTGGGACTCCCTTTCTCAAAGCGAGATACCACCCTAGGTACGTAATGGTTCTTCACCAGCATATCCTTTAGGCTTTTCCCCCTTCTAACAGGTAAGAGTGGGCGATGAGTAAAACGTCGTTCAAACTCTGGTCGGTCTTCAGTAACGACCAGTGTTTGTTCAAGATCTGCCGATCGCCCCCTCTGACTGTTAACTTGGAGATGAAATGTATCTGTGAGGAAAAAGATTCTTCCCTCTTACTTGTTGATAATAATTGTACCCGTGGAGTACCCTTTTCTGTCTGGTACCCCATTTTTATATTATAGTCCGGAAAATCAATTGCCTCCCGATCTGCCTTATAGGTTAGTTTGATGTTATATGGGTTATCGTTCAACCAAGTCATGAAGCTCTGCAGTTCAGGATCGGTACCCCTCCAGATAATAAAGATGTCATCTATTTTACCACCTAGTGTAAAATTAATAGATTAGGGATAAGCCAAATGGACGACAATGTTTTAATTTTGTTACATACATTTTTCCTTCTGAGTCCTCTGATACCATACCAAAAAAATATTCAATGCACATGGTTCAAAAAGTTGATTTTGGGTACTCACCGTAAAATCTCTTTCTCGGAGCCTTCATTGGGGGACACAGGAAACCATGGGTGTATGCTGCTGGGACTAGCAGGTGACACTATGCAAATAAGAAAGTTGGCTCCTCCCACGTAGTATACACCCACTGACTGGAGCTGAGGAGATCAGTTTGTGTAAAAGCAGTACGAGGAGAAGCTTGAAATCTAGAACATTCCGGATCCATTGAAGTCTTAGAAAAGGGCGGGTGCTGTGTCCCCCAATGAAGGCTCCGAGAAAGAGATTTTACGGTGAGTACCCAAAATCTACTTTTCTCTATCGCTTCATTGGGGGACACAGGAAACAATGGGACGTCCTAAAGCAGTCCCCAAGGGTGGGAAGAAAGCGACCCGAAAACAGGGTTAGCAGAGACAAGATTCTGTGACCGAAAACTGGTCGTAGACCCCATAAAGAACCCCTACCCGGCCAGGGGCCGAAGTATAGGAGAAGAGTTAGAGTACTAGGGAGTACTAAGAACTAGTGTAAAATGCGTGTGCTGGGGAATAGGATGATCAGGGAGAAACTGCATCCTTTGAAATCTGTACCTAAGAAAGCTAAGGATCTAAGGCGACTGACAGCAATAGGTCGGCTAGGAGCAAAAACCCGACAGGCCATGGTACTACGCCTGAGAGAGTAAGAATGAGCGAAGAACTAGGGTACCTGGTAGAGGAAGGTGCCAGGTAAGTGGAGGCCAACGGAGCCTTGGGCCTTTACTGCCACCGGACAACTAAAAGGAAAACCGACTGCCTAAAAAAGTGCAGGGGAGACGAGATACTGTGAGGGGATTCCGCCATAGGGGAACTTGACCTGTTGATTACACAGCACCTGAGGGAAGTGATCTGACCCTAGTGGACGAAACAGCCTGCAGGCGGGAAGATGATACGGGAGATAAATCCCCTGTGTATAGAAGCGGTCTAGAGAACCTGTGAAGTCCGGAGAAAAAGGAGAAGGTTAAGGAGCCAAGGAAATCCAATAACCAATTACCTCTATGACCTGACAGACAGGAGAAGGGAGTCCGGGCATCTACAATGGCGTGGCTGGGAAAACTCGAACTCTGGACTCGGGTACTAGATGCCCCTTGAAGTGAATTACTGGAAAGAGAACCCCCTATAGGAGAGGGCTCTTGCGAATGAAAAAAAAGGAGCCCAAGACCTGGGAAGTATGACCTGTAATGGGAGAAGGAAAAACCCTTTCGAGGGGACTCAAGGAAGGGTTGGACTATGTGACCGGCCTAAGCGCTCGTCGACCAGAGTAGTGACGCCTATCCTTGGAAGGTGGCAAGGAAAAAACGGAGGAGTGACGGAAGAATGAGTAAAGTGTTATTATTATTACTATTATTATTATAAAACGCGTCACCACGTCACAACCCGAGGTGACGACGAAGGGAAAGAAATGACAGAATATGGGAGTTTAAATGATCTGGCAGGAACTCTGATTGAAAAGTGCAGAAATGAGACCAAGCGGTGGCGAGTGGTCGCGGAGTTTGGTATGGCGGGGACTTCGGAGAGATCTAGCATATCTCCAAGGGCCATCCAGAATGGCTACGAGAGGGGGAAAAGGAGGTAGACCCGGGACAGGGGAAATGAAGATCCCTCTTGGCCTGAAACTGAAGCAGGTCATGTCTAGGTGTTAGTGGAGATTGGCAGATTAGACGGGGACCACTCGCTGTAGTGTTGAGTGTTCGGGTGGAGACACCCAGTGGCCTGAGCATTCTGGGTTCCCTGAAGAATTCTGCTGCGGAAAGTAGACAGAATACAATTATATGAAACCTTACAGCTTGTCCGGAAGAGTGGGCCCAATGACTGGGCCGTCAGGATACTAGAAGTCCCTTGGTGAAGCTGGTCCTCCGTGGAATCAATACTGGTTAGACGATTCTGTGTCTGGTTCTTAACTTCATCTGTTGACTGTGAAGGGACTGAGGAAATCTGATCTCTATCTGAAAGAAAGAGAATGTAAGTAACGACCTATGGTTTTAAACCTATACAGTACCTGGCCGGAACCCTAGTGGAGGGCGCGGCCAAGGCTGGTCTAGGCCAAAGAATAGGCAGATACCAGAAGAACTATGAACCACCCGAGGAAGGTGGCAGGAAGTAAAATGGACAACATATTGGTTAGCAGATAGAGCTGCCCCTTGCTTACCTCATTTGAAAACCAAAATGACTGCTGCTTCAAGAAGCGATGCAGCCAACGTACGGTCAAGAGAGAAAAGCCCTACCTTGTGGCTACCTTAGATGAATGGGGCAAGGTAGGAGAAGGTCCCGGGCCACTGGGAAGCGACCGGATGAGAACTGCTGCTGCCGTGCTGCGTCATGAGGTCTGTGGTTGCTGCAGGGAGTGAATCACACGACCCTCCAGTCAGAAGGTCGCGTGTAACCTTACCTCGAGATCACGTTACACGCATGGTGTGAGGTAGGAGATGGATGCAGATCGCTGAAGAGTGAGTAAATAACTGCTGCAGAAAGAGAAGACAATGAACTGGCCAGAGGATTCTGGCTTACCTTCTGTTTTCCTGAATGGGTGGTCTGAAGTAGGAAAAAACCCCTGGGTCACTGGGAAGCAACCTAATGACCGTTGCTGCCGTACCACGTTAGGGGTCCATGGAGACCACAGTCCTCGCCTCAGTCGAAGATGAAGGAGATACATGACCCACTAGGTGAGGAAGACTGTTCGAGTCACTGGGTCGTGAGCAGAGCAACACATACTTGTTACAGTATCCAGCTTCTGGTCCGGAGAAACGCTAGCCTATTGGATAGCGGGCAGGATCATTGATCTTGAATACTGGCACTGAACGTGACAGCTGCTGGCGTGCCGCCTCATGGGGTAGTGTTGGATGGAGCACTCGCCTCAGTCGAAGATGAGCGGAAAAGTTGAACAAGGCACTCAAGCCTGTTGCTGTATCCGGCTTCTGGTGCTGATAAGTGCTGGCCCATAGGCAAGTGGGCAGGCTCATCAAATCACTCTCCCGCTGTAGTAGACAGGTGCCTACAGAAACACTGGCACACAGGATAGAGTGTACATTCTGGCAAGACTAGCGCACCGGATGGTGGGTAGGTGCATAGAGAAACACTGGATAGTGTATACTGGCACCCTGGAAGATGGACCGACATATAGAGACACTGGCACACGAGCAAGTGGACAGGTCTATGGAACTGTCAATCTGGATGGTGGACAGGTTGACAGAAAAGGTTATAGCACACTAAAACTGACAGGTGCAAGAAGAAACCAGACCCCCTAAACAGTGGGAGGGTTCACACAACACTATTACGGTGGTGTAGACAGGTGCGCATAAAAACCTAGTTACACTGAGTAGTGTAAGGGCTCGTGGAAAACACTGGTACACCAGAGTAAACAAATGCACGTAGAAACACTGGCCCACGGAATAGCGGGCAGGGTCCCCAAAGCACCTGGGTATTGGAGCACACAGGCATGACGCAGACATTGGCACTCTGGATAGTGGACAGGTACAGGGAAACGCTGGCACACGGGAGTAGGTCAGTGCATATAGAAACGCTGGCCCACTGGATAGTGGACAAGTACGAGGAAACACTAGCACACCGAAGAGGACTAGTACCTAAAGAACACTGGAACACTGGTGGCACTTGCACACTGGTGAAGACTGGTGTAGAGAGAAAGGCACCTACGGACTGTAACAGACAGGTAGCACGTAGAGACACTGACACGTAGGCTAGAGGATAGGCACATGGAAACACAGGGCGTAAACCTGGAACACACTGGAAGGCTGACAGGTTCACGGAGACACTGGAGCGTTCACGGAAAGGGCCATGTCATGGACCGCTGGGCAAGCAGCGTGTGTAGCGAAATATGGGTTTCTGACTGCTGGGTAGAGCGCCATAATCTATCCGTAACGTGACGGATAATCGGGCGCAAGAGCGATACTCTGGGAAGATTTAGAGTGCTGTAGAGACGTCCGTGATTAGAGCCACAGGCGTATAATACAGCTGGACACATAGGATCAGTGATTAGTGTTACAGGCGTATAATACCTGGGAGACAGAATGGCAAACTGACAGTGAACGCCCAGAATTCAGGAGCACATCTGTGCTAGGCAAGATGTGAGGAGAATGTCTGTGAATGTACATCACAAAAACAGGAGACAAAAAAATTGTGCGACATTCGGCTTCTTCCCAAAGCAGTACCATAGTGAATGGGCCTGCCCCTTCACAACCAGTACCATAGTGAATGGGCCTGCATCCTCACAAACAGTACCACAGTGAGTGGGCCTGCCACTTCCCAAACAGTACCATAGGGAATGGGCCTGCTTCCTCACAACCAGTACCATATTGAATGGACTTGTTTCTTCACAAATAGCACCACAGTGAATGGGCCTGCATGTTCAGAGACAGCAGTACCCTGGGAATGAGCCCTGAGAGAGATGACAGCCTGATGCCCGGGGCGCTGACTGACACTGAAGTCTGGGGAGCAGTGGACTAAACCCTGCCAGTGAGGGTGCGCTGGGGCCAACACTGCCTGCGGGTGGGCGCTATGTCGCAAACTTGCGGCGGTTCTGGGAAGGGGGGGACGCAGCGGCGCTAGGAGCGCTGACCCGGTCGGTGGATCGGGCCTGGTGGCGGCGCTGGCAGCGCTTACCCGGGTGTAGGCACAGGCGCGGCGGCGATAGCGGCGCTTACCCGGTCGGAGGCTCGGGTCCTGAGGCGGCTGCAGAGTCGACCTACCCGGGCGGGGAGTATCGGGCCTCGCGGCGGCAGCAGCGTCGCTTACCCGGAGGGAGGGGCCTGGTCCAGTGGAGGCACAGGAATGACGCGTGCCGGGGATTGGCGCCCGGAAATGACGACAGACACCGGGAGAGGACTGGGACCGCGCGAGAAAAAAGAGGCGGAAGATTTGAAAAGCCCACGCGCGCGGACAGAATTCCGGCTGGGGGCGTGGCCTGGAGAGGCGCGCGGACACTGAGGGGGCCGCAATGGAGCCGGGGCCTAAATTTTAAAAGTGGGCCACCGGAGGGGACGCCGGGCCGCAATGGAGCCGGGGGATAAATTTGAAAGTGGGCCACCGGAGGGGACGCCGGGCCGCAATGGAGCCGGGGGCTAAATTCTAAGGTAGGTCGCCGAAGCCAACTACAGAGGGGCCTGTGGAGGGGGCTCTAAGGGAGATGTAGGACCCCCTGACCCAAGTGGAGAAGGGGCTGTGGGGTTTCTATACCCGGGATCCCTCCCCATAACCCGGGACGGGGAAGAGGAGGGGGGAGTGAGTACTTATCGGAGGTCCCGGCTTGTCTTGAGGTGATCCTGGACCCATCCTGGAAGGCGAGCGAAGACATCTCGACGGTCGTCCCGGGCATAGTCGAGGGGAGACCGGAAGGGTACCTCTCCATCCTGGGTACGGTCTTCGTCCTCCTACCCCACAATCAGGCTCGGAAGCGAGAGAGTTTGGGGAGGGGGGCAAGGACTATCCACCTGTCCCTCTGTGCGGATGCCCCCCAAACCGTCTTGAAAGTGTTAGGGGGGTAGGGTCCTGCCAGACAGACACGGAGGACAACGGAAGTGGCGGACGGACCCCACTTCTGTGCGACCGGTCTCTATGTGGGAGAGCAGGGTGAGCGATTACACCCTGTCGCCCGACGAGCTGTGTCTGAAAAACAAAGGGAAAACATTAATAAAACACAACAATACAAACCTGAGGGGCTGAGAGCAGCCCCTGCGTGTCCAACCTCCTCGGACACTAAGCAAAAACTGATCTCCTCAGCTCCAGTCAGTGGGTGTATACTATGTGGGAGGAGCCAACTTTCTTATTTGCATAGTGTCACCTCCTAGTCCCAGCAGCATACACCCATGGTTTCCTGTGTCCTCCAATGAAGCGATAGAGAAAGATAGATTTTCAGCGTAGTTTCTCCTTGATGGAAAATGAACCTTGAAATGGTAGCCTCATTTTAACCAAAACCTGGTATTAATAATTGGACAATTTGAAGGACATGGCATTTGATTTACGAGTAATGCAACAACCTTTTCCCAGTTGATCAGTTTTAGACATCCTTAGACATCCTTAAAATTATTAAAATTATCATTAGTGATGACTAGATATGGGCGAATGCTAAAATATTCGGGTTCGGATTGTTCAAATCCAATAATTTGTACATTTGTGTATTCATACCGAATAACGAACCCAATCCAAGTCAATGGGAAACTCGAATAATTTTCCAGAGGACCTTAGAAATAGGCCTGCGAGGGCTGTAAAAATATTGCAATGGATGGAAAATTGTTGAAACTGAATGGCAACAGCATGCGGAAGATGCCTGAATGTATTTCTGACTCACATTTTATTTCTGAGAGTAATTTTGCCAAAGTATTACGCCACATTTATGGATAGTAGTGGTCACTCAGTTCAATGAGGTCACCTGAGGTCAGGTTACCTGCGATCATAGGTGGATGACAATGGGCAGCTCCAGCTGTGACCGCAAATAAGCTAAGTTACGTCACCACACATCGCTGTGACTCATTCTCTGCCTTAAGATCACAGCGGGTGGTCATATTCTATGCCCACGCGCTGTCACTTCAGATGTAGCAGAGCTGGAATCGATATGGGACCTCGTGTGGATTACATCAGACTTATGTGTTTTTGGGCTTATTAAAGGAGTGAAAGAGGGTGTTGTTTTTATCTTATTTTGTGTTTATTTATTTTCACTTACAGATTAGTAATGGGGGTAGGGTTTTCATAGACCCTGCCATTGCTAATCTAGGGCTTAGTGGCAGCTGTGAGCTGTTATTAACCCCTTATTAGCCTGATTGCCACCGCACCAGGGGAATCGGGAAGAATCGGGTAAAGTGCCAGGATTGTCACATCTAATGGATGTGACAATCCTGAGTGGCTGTGGGCTGCTATTGTTATAACGCGCCTGCTTTATTCTTATTTTCTTTATTTTTCCTTTTTTTATTTTTTATTTCTAAAGGTTCCGGATCATTATCCGGAGTTCCCTGAGAACTCCAGGCCCGGGTCCGGTACTCGGGTATTTTTAAAACCTCTCGGATTCTAAATTTTACAGTCCGGGTCTGTCCATCACTACTCAATAGACAAACAAAAAAAGTGCATAGTGTTCATGTTGTTGTGTAAACAGAAATATTATATGCAAAATTAAAAATCACATGCCATAAGGCAAGCAAAATCAAGAAATGCAAAAAACTAAATTATCGAGTAAATGTATTAAATATTAGTTGTATCCTAACTATAATTAAATTGTTGTACAATGTTTTTGTCCACTTTTCTTAGATAATAATCTTTTTTCTTATTTTCTCATAGGCACTTCATTCAGGGAAAATACCCAATCAAAGTCAACATCTAAGTCACTGAGCGGGTCGCGTGAAGTACCTCAAAATTTGCAGACCACCACAGGTATGGTTTTAGCATATACAGATCTCTAAATTATGGATAAAAAGAAAAAGAAACAATTAAAAATAATTTAACACAAACAGTCCCATTCTCACACCACATAAAAATACCCAATTAAAGAAAGCTGTCAAAGCTCTCATTGAGCCCAATAGTAGTCCTTGTGTCCAATCTATAAATCCAATGACTCAAGTTGCGCAAGGGCCTTAAATAGGTTACCACCTCTAACCTCTGATCTATGGCCTTTATAATTAAAGGGGTTATCCGGCTTATTTTGACTTTTCTTCATTATTACCCTATTGGGCTACATTGGGGCAGGTAAGTAGCTAGTGACCACTTACCTGCCCTGCTGTCAGCCTTTCTCCCCCGGCTCAGAGCGGTCATGTGACCGCTCCTGACGCGATTTTGCTGCTTCCGGTCATTTCATGTCAACATGGGCAGGACCATGTTGACATGCAAATCTGGAACAGCATGTTTCCGCCCTGCTGGGCGGGTACAGTGCGTGGAGTCCCCGCCCCTCTTCCCTGCACCCTCCCACACATTCCTCCGCACCCCGTACTCTCCCCACCCACGGTGTCACCGCCAGCACCAGGGCCCCTGCTCAGGATAGCAGGAGTGCCCGTGCAGTCTGTGTCCCGCTCCAGCCCCGCGGCTGCCTTCATTGCAGGCTCAGCAGCCTCTCACATTGCAGTGCAGGCAGCCGCGGGGATAACGAGCGCTGCCATCAGGATGTTAGATGACATCATTGCCTGCTGTGACAATCTTCGCTTCACTCCTGTCAGCGCTGTCAGTGCCTTCTATGCCGCTGCGTTCTCCCGTCACTAGCGGTGACGTCTCGGGCGATACTGCTGAGAACGCGGCGGGCATAGAAGTCAGGGACAGCGCTGACAAGAGTGAAGCGAAGATCGTCACCGCAGGTAATGATTTAATCTAACCTCCTGACAGCAGCGCTCGGCATCCCCTGCAGTGACCTGGGCTATTGATGTTAGCTCAGGTCACTGCATTACTCTCCCAGCCAATGAGGAACATTCTGTTCTTCATTGACTGGGACATTGACTATGGTATGGATTGTCATGGGACCCCCTTATTGGATTATGCTGGACCAGGATTTGTTTTTGTTTTGAATAGATTGGTGAATGAGGGATTGTTTTGAGGAGTGTTTTTTCAAATAAAACTTTTTTTTTTGTTGTCTATTTTTTTTTTTATTACTGACTGGGTTTGTCATGTCGGATATCTGATAGACGCGTGACATCACTAACCCTAGGGCTTGATGCCAGGTGACATTACACATTTGGCATCATCCCCATATATTACCCCGTTTGCCACTGCACCAGGGCACGGGATGAGTTGGGGCGAAGCACCAGGATTGGCACATCTAATGGATGTGCCACTTCTGGGGCGGCTGTGGCCTGCTAATTTTAGGCTGGGGAGTGTCCAATAACAGTGGGCCTCCCTAGTCTGAGAATACCAGACCACAGCTGTCTGCTTTACCTTGGCTGGTGATCCAATTTGGGGGGACCCCATGTTTTTTGTTTTAAATTATTTATTTCTTTGTCGCTCCATTGGGAGACCCAGACAATTGGGTGTATAGCTACTGCCTCCGGAGGCCACACAAAGTATTACACTTAAAAGTGTAAGGCCCCTCCCCTTCTGGCTATACACCCTCCCGTGGGATCACGGGCTCCTCAGTTTTCATGCTTTGTGCGAAGGAGGCACACATACACGCATAGCTCCACTGTTTAGTCAGCAGCAGCTGCTGACTATGTCGGATGGAAGAAAAGAGGGCCCATACTAGGGCCCCCAGCATGCTCCCTTCTCACCCCACTCTTTGTCGGCGGTGCTTGTTAAGGTTGAGGTACCCATTGCGGGTACGGAGGCTGGAGCCCACATGCTGCATCCTTCCCCATCCCCATTAGGGCTCTGGGTGAAGTGGGATTTTACCGGTCTCCAGGCACTGAGACCGTGCTCCATCCACAGCCCTGGAAAGCCTGCTGGAATGGAGCTGAGTATCGTCACGGACAGGCCCTGCGACGTCAAGGTACTCTGTGTCCCCGCACATATCGCGCGCACACCGCAGCGTTGCTGGGTGTGTTAGTGCGCCGGGGACAAAAGCGCTGCGCGCTGGTGCCAGTCCTACCTACAGCTTGGCTGAGAAGGGACATGTATTTGAAACTGCCGCGCGGCCGCCGCTGTCATTTTCGCAGCGGCGCGGCTGGGACTTGTGGTGCGCCGGGGACTTCCGCGCTGGCCGTGCATATATCACGGCCGCGCTTATTACTCGAGTCCCCGGCTTTTGCGGCCTAGTTTCGTTTCGTTCCCGCCCCCAGGCCTGCCAGTCAGGGGAAGGGCGGGACGCTGTGCAGAATGTCAGCACAGAGGGCTGGAGTCTGCTTTGCATTCTCCAGCCCTCACACTGGGCACAGTGGGACACCAGTTTCCCGCACTTTTTCTGAGGACGCCCACGGTCCGCCCCTCTTCAGAGGACGCCGGCAGCCATTCCTGCGTGCAGTCTGAGCTGGAGAGAGGAGACTGGGAGACCCAGACAAGGGATTCTGGTGCCCACACACCCGCTTTTCAGCGGGCGGTAAGCTGCCCTCAAGGGCTGACCCCCACTGGTGCCGAAGTGTATACTGTATTTTATGCTTGCAGCTTTACATTGCACTGTATGGTCGCTGGAGATTCTCTGCTATATACCCTCCTAGATTACTCAGAGGACACATCAGCATGTCGACCGCAAAAAGCAAAAGTGCCAAGGCACAGGCTTTCTATGCTGCTTGTACCGCTTGTGGGGCTGTTCTACCGGCAGGTTCCACTGACCCCCACTGTGTGCAGTGCTCGGCCCCTGTGGCACTTGCTCGGCCGGGGCCTCTGCTGGAGGTGACCCAGGCAGAACCTCCTGTGAATACTGTCCAGGTGACAGGGACGGAGTTTGCAGTCTTTGCTGATAGATTGTCTGCGACTATGACTAAGATTCTTGAAACATTGCAGTCTAGACCAGTAACTCAGGCCATGGACACTGTTAACTCATTGCTCCCTGGTCCCCCTCAGTTGGAAGCTCCTCAGATAGAGGAGACAGCTTCACAGCAGGAGAAATTCCATTTCAGGTATCCCAAGCGTAAATTAAGTGTATTTCTGGACCACTCTGACTTTAGAGACGCAATCCAGAAACATCACGCTTATCCGGATAAGCGTTTTTCCAAGCGGCTCAAGGACACACGTTATCCTTTTCCCCCGGACGTGGTTAAGGGCTGGACCCAGTGTCCCAAGGTGGATCCTCCGATCTCCAGGCTTGCAGCTAGATCCTTAGTTGCAGTGGAAGATGGGGCGGCACTTAAAAATGCCACTGACAGGCAGATGGAGCTCTGGTTGAAATCCATCTATGAAGCTATCGGCGCGTCGTTTGCTCCAGCATTCGCAGCCGTATGGGCACTCCAAGCTATTTCAGCTGGTCTTGCACAGATTGACACGGTCACACGTACATCTGCTCCGCAGGTGGCACCCTTAACCTCTCAAATGTCTGCTTTTGCGTCTTACGCGATTAATGCTGTCCTAGACTCTACGAGCCGTACGGCAGTGGCATCCGCCAACTCCGTCGTTTTACGCAGAGCCTTGTGGTTAAGAGAATGGAAGGCAGATTCTGCTTCCAAAAAGTGTTTAACCAGTTTGCCATTTTCTCGTGACCGTCTGTTTGGGGAGCGCTTAGATGAAATCATTAAACACTCCAAGGGTAAAGATTCATCTTTACCTCAACCCAGACAAAATAAACCCCAACAGAGGAGAGGACAGTCGGGGTTTCGGTCCTTTCGAGGCTCAGGCAGGTCCCAATTCTCCTCGTCCAAGAGGACTCAAAAGGATCAGAGGAGCTCAGATTCTTGGCGTACTCAGTCACGCCCAAAAAAGACAGCCGGAAGACCCGCTACCAAGGCGGCTTCCTCATGACTTTCGGCCCCCTCTCTCCGCATCCTCGGTCGGTGGCAGGCTCTCCCGCTTTGGCGACATTTGGCTGCCACAGGTCACAGACCGTTGGGTGAGAGACATTCTGTCTCACGGGTACAGGATAGAGTTCAGCTCTCGTCCTCCAACTCGCTTTTTCAGAACTTCTCCACCTCCCGACCGAGCCGAGGCTCTGCGGCTAGCGGTGTCCACTCTAAAAGCGGAAGGAGTGGTGACCCCCGTTCCTCTTCAGGAACAAGGTCACGGTTTTTACTCCAACTTGTTTGTGGTGCCAAAAAAGGACGGGTCATTCCGTCCCGTTCTGGATCTAAAACTGCTCAACAAGCACGTAAAAACCAGGCGGTTCCGGATGGAATCCCTTCGCTCCGTCATCGCCTCAATGTCTCAAGGAGATTTCCTAGCATCTATAGACATCAGGGATGCTTATCTCCACGTGCCGATTGCTCCAGAGCACCAGCGTTTTCTACGCTCTGTTCTAGGAGACGAACACCTTCAGTTCGTAGCTCTGCCTTTCGGGCTGGCGACAGCTCCACGTGTCTTCACCAAAGTCATGGCAGCAGTAGTAGCAGTCCTGCACTCTCAAGGTCACTCTGTGATCCCGTATTTGGACGATCTACTGGTCAAGGCACCCTCTCAAGAGGCATGCCAACACAGCCTGAACGTTGCGCTGGAGACTCTCCAGAGTTTCGGGTGGATCATCAACTTTTCAAAGTCAAATCTGACTCCGACCCAATCGCTAACATACCTTGGCATGGAGTTTCATACTCTCTCAGCGATAGTGAAGCTTCCGCTGGACAGACAGGAGTGCAATCTCTCCTTCAAGGCCAGTCTCACCCCTTGAGACGCCTCATGCACTTCCTAGGGAAGATGGTAGCAGCAATGGAAGCAGTCCCTTTCGCGCAGTTTCATCTCCGTCCACTACAATGGGACATTCTCCGCCAATGGGACGGGAAGTCGACATCCCTCGACAGAGACGTCTCCCTTTCTCAGGCGGCCAAGGAATCTCTTCGGTGGTGGCTTCTTCCCACCGTTTTGTCGAAAGGAAAGTCCTTTCTACCCCCATCCTGGGAGGTAGTCACGACAGACGCGAGTCTTTCAGGGTGGGGAGCAGTGTTTCTCCATCACAGGGCTCAAGGGACGTGGACTCAGGAAGAGTCCACCCTTCAGATCAATGTTCTAGAAATCAGAGCAGTGTATCTTGCCCTACAAGCCTTCCAGCAGTGGCTGGAAGGCAAGCAGATCCGAATTCAGTCGGACAACTCTACAGCGGTAGCGTACATCAACCACCAAGGTGGAACACGCAGTCGGCAAGCCTTCCAGGAAGTCCGACGGATTCTGACGTGGGTGGAAGACACGGCTTCCACCATTTCCGCAGTTCACATCCCAGGCGTGGAAAACTGGGAAGCAGACTTCCTCAGTCGCCAAGGTATGGACGCAGGGGAATGGTCCCTTCACCCGGACGTGTTTCAGGAGATCTGTCGCCGCTGGGGGATGCCGGACGTCGACCTGATGGCGTCACGGCACAACAACAAGGTCCCGGCTTTCATGGCACGGTCTCACGATCACCGAGCTCTGGCGGCAGACGCCTTAGTTCAAGATTGGTCGCAATTCCGGCTACCTTATGTGTTCCCACCTCTGGCATTGTTACCCAGAGTGCTGCGCAAGATCAGGGCCGACTGCCGTCGCGCCATCCTCGTCGCTCCAGACTGGCCGAGGAGATCGTGGTACCCAGATCTGTGGCACCTCACGGTAGGCCAACCATGGGCACTACCAGAACGACCAGACTTGCTATCTCAAGGGCCGTTTTTCCACCTGAATTCTGCGGCCCTGAACCTGACTGTGTGGCCATTGAGTCCTGGATCCTAGCGTCTTCAGGATTATCTCGAAAGGTTATTTCCACCATGAGACAGGCTAGAAAACCATCCTCCGCCAAGATCTACCACAGGACGTGGAAGATATTCTTATCTTGGTGCGCAGCTCAGGGAGTTTCTCCCTGGCCTTTTGCATTGCCTACTTTTCTTTCCTTCCTGCAATCCGGGTTGGAAAAAGGTTTGTCGCTCAGTTCCCTTAAAGGACAAGTCTCAGCGCTATCTGTATTTTTTCAGAGACGCCTAGCACGACTTACTCAGGTACGCACGTTCCTGCAAGGAGTGTGTCATATCGTCCCTCCTTACAAGCGGCCGTTAGAGCCCTGGGATCTGAACAAGGTTCTAATTGCCCTCCAGAAGCCGCCTTTCGAGCCTATGAAGGATGTTTCCCTTTCTCGTCTTTCACAGAAAGTGGCCTTTCTAGTAGCGGTCACGTCTCTTCGGAGAGTGTCCGAGCTAGCGGCGCTGTCATGCAAATCTCCCTTCCTGGTTTTTCACCAGGACAAGGTGGTTCTACGTCCGATTCCTGAGTTTCTCCCTAAGGTGGTATCCCCCTTTCATCTCAATCAGGATATCACATTACCTTCCTTGTGTCCTCATCCAGTTCATCAATTTGAGAGAGGTTTGCATTTGTTGGATCTGGTCAGAGCACTCAGGATCTATATTTCCCGCACGGCGCCCTTACGCCGCTCGGATGCACTCTTTGTCCTTGTCGCTGGTCAGCGTAAAGGGTCGCAAGCTTCCAAATCCACCCTGGCTCGGTGGATCAAGGAACCAATTCTTGAAGCCTACCGTTCTGCGGGGCTTCCGGTTCCTTCAGGGCTGAAGGCCCATTCTACCAGAGCCGTGGGTGCGTCCTTGGCATTGCGCCTCCAGGCTACGGCTCAGCAGGTGTGCCAGGCGGCTACCTGGTCGAGTCTGCACACCTTTACCAAGCATTATCAGGTACATACCTACGCTTCGGCGGACGCCAGCCTAGGTAGACAAGTCCTTCAGGCGGTGGTTGCCCACCTGTAGGACAGGGCTGTTGACGGCCCTATCACGAGGTATTCTTTTACCCACCCAGGGACTGCTTTTGGACGTCCCAATTGTCTGGGTCTCCCAATGGAGCGACAAAGAAGAAGGGAATTTTGTTTACTTACCGTAAATTCCTTTTCTTCTAGCTCCAATTGGGAGACCCAGCACCCGCCCTGTTTTCTTAGGGATTTTTGTTTTTTTCGGGTACACATGTTGTTCATGTTGAACGGTTTCAGTTCTCCGATGTTTCTTCGGGTTGAATTTGTCTTTAAACCTGTTATTGGCTTTCCTCCTTCTTGCTTTTGCACTAAAACTGAGGAGCCCGTGATCCCACGGGAGGGTGTATAGCCAGAAGGGGAGGGGCCTTACACTTTTAAGTGTAATACTTTGTGTGGCCTCCGGAGGCAGTAGCTATACACCCAATTGTCTGGGTCTCCCAATTGGAGCTAGAAGAAAAGGAATTTACGGTAAGTAAACAAAATTCCCTTCTTAATTTAAAATAACAGCGTGGGGTGCCCTCTGTTTTAGATTACCAGCCAAGCTGAAGCTGCCAGCTGTGGATTGCAGGCTGCAGCCATCTGCTTTACCCTAGCTGGCTACAAAAGTATGGGGGACCCATTGTCGTTTGGTTTTTTTTAAATTATTTTTTATTTATATTTTGGATAAATACAAGGCTAAACACACTTTAGTGCCACAAGAAAGTCACTAAAGGGTGCCAGCTTAGAATATGCAGGGGGGTAGGACATTATATGTCTTTCTCATCTATCTATCTATCTCTCTGTCTATCCCTCTGTTCATTCATTCATCCCTCTATCTCTCTGTCTCTATATCTATCTATCTATTCATCTCTATATCTACTCATCTATTTATCTTTCTTGCTGCTTCTGTTTTTTGCGGTCCGCAAAAAAAACGTAAGGCACACGGATGACACACGAATGTATCTGTGAAAAAATTGGCCATTTTTTGCGGACCACAAAAACGGAACGGTCATGTGAATGTAGCCTACATGTGTTCCCTATGGGGGTAGGGGTCGGTACAGAACGATGGTGAGGGGGAGGTCGGTACAGAGCGCCGTGTGTGTGTGTATGCTAGAGAGATAACAGATCAGGTGCTGGGGTAGAATACTGACAGGGAATGTGTGTGCAGGGGGCGGGCAGGGGACGGGGCTGGACACTGAGGCCGGGCAGTGCCAGCTCTAACTGAGGTTTTGCACAGGAAGTGGTCAGTTTGCTAGAGCAAAATGTAAACAAAGAATATATATATGGTACTGGAAAACAGCACAAAATTTCCATGTGCGGAAAAATTACAAAAAAGTGTGATTGGACAATGGTTTATGGGGTACTTTATTCACCGTGTTCACTGTATGGTAAAACTAATGGGTGGGTGTGATACTTCAGGTTGGTATGAGTTTGTTGATACCAAACATGTTTAGGTTTACTTTTATCTAAGGGGTTAAAAAAAGGTTTGTCCAAAAAATTGGAGCACTTTCTGCAGCATTTTCTGCAACTTGTAGTGTTCTCATTTTTCGGGATATGGGGCTCACTGATGGCTTATTTGTTTGCATTTTTAGCTGTACCATTTTTGCGCAGATGCTACGTTTTGACTCCCTGGTATTGCATTTTGCTGAAAATTTGCGAAGACCAAAAAACGTAACTTTGCCAGTTGGATTTTTTTTTACGGCTACACCATCTACCGATCTAATTGATTCATTTTATATTTTGATAGACTGGGCATTTCTTAACTCTGCAGTACCAAATGAGTGTATAATTTTTATTTTTTTAACCCTTTGATTTTTAGTGGGGCGAATGGAGAATGATTTAAACTTTTAGTTGTTTTTTTAATTCTATAAAACTTTTTTTTTACTTTTTTTTATTTCAATAGTCTCTCTAGTGGTAAGGATTAGCCGTCTGCTTGCTTGTTCAATTCTGCTGATCAGAGCGGCAGAGCTCTGATCAGCTGAAATGCTGCTGTCTTGTTAAAGCCAGCCGGCTGTAACAGGATGTGAGTCATGATAGCGACAGGAGTCATCACATAACCCTGTGCTACCATGGCAACCATCGGCTTCCCATGATCGCGTTACGGGGCCTCCGATGGCGGTGTAGAAAGGCAATTGGAATAGTCATGGGCCTTCGTGTGGATTACATAAGACCTGAGTGTTTTTGGGGTTAATAAAGGAGTGAAAGAGGGTGTTGTTTTTATCTTATTTTGTGTTTGTGTTTATTTATCTTCACTTCCAGATTAGTAATGGGGGAAGGGTTTTCATAGACCCTGCCATTGCTAATCTAGGGCTTAGTGGCAGATGTGAGCTGTTATTAACCCCTTATTAGCCTGATTGCCACCGCACCAGGGGAATCAGGAAGAATCGGGTAAAGTGCCAGGATTGTCACATCTAATGGATGTGACAATCCTGAGTGGCTGTGGGCTGCTATTATTATAACGCGCCTGCTTTATTCCTCTTTTCTTTATTTTTCCATTTTTTATTTCCAAAGGTTCCGGATCATTATCCGGAGTTCTCTGAGAACTCCAGGCCCGGGTCCGGTACTCGGGTATTTTTATAACCTCTCGGATTCTAAATTTTACAGTCCGGGTCTGTCCATCACTAATCAATAGACAAACAAAAAAAGTGCAGTGTTGTGTAAACAGAAATATTATATGAAAAATTAAAAATGACATGCCATAAGGCAAGCAAAATCAAGAAATGCAAAAAACTAAATTATTGAGTAAATGTATTAAATATTAGTTGTATCCTAACTATAATTAAATTGTACAATGTTTTTCTCCACTTTTCTTAGATAATAATAGTTTTTCTTATTTTCTCATAGGCACTTCATTCAGGGAAAAGACCCAATCAAAGTCAACATCTAAGTCACTGAGCGGGTCGCGTGAAGTACCTCAAAATTTGCAGACCACCTCAGGTATGATTTTAGCATATACAGATCTCTAAATTATGGATAAAAAGAAAAAGAAACAATTAAAAATAATTTAACACAAACAGTCCCATTCTCACACCACATAAAAATACCCAATTAAAGAAAGCAGTCAAAGCTCTCATTGAGCCCAATAGGAGTCCTTGTGTCCAATCTATAAATCCAATGACTCAAGTTGCGCAAGGGCCTTAAATAGGTTACCACCTCTAACCTCTGATCTATGGCCTTTATAATTAAAGGGGTTATCCGGCTTATTTTGACTTTTCTTCATTATTACCCTTTTGGGCTACATTGGGGCAGGTAAGTAGCTAGTGATCACTTACCTGCCCTGCTGTCAGCCTTTCTCCCCCGGCTCAGAGCGGTCATGTGACCGCTCCTGCCGCGATTTTGCTGCTTCCGGTCATTTCATGTCAACATGGGCAGGACCATGTTAACATGCAAATCTGGAACAGCATGTTGCCGCCCTGCGTGAATTCCCCGCCCCTCTTCCCTGCACCCTCCCACACATTCCTCCGCACCCCGTACTCTCCCCGCCCACGGTGTCACCGCCAGCACCAGGCCCCCGCGGGGATATCGAGCACTGCCATCAGGATGTTAGATGACATCATTGCCTGCTGTGACAATCTTCGCTTCACTCCTGTCAGCGCTGTCAGTGCCTTCTATGCCGCTGCGTTCTCACGTCACTAGCGGTGACATCTCGGGCGATACTGCTGAGAACGCGGCGGGCATAGAAGTCAGGGACAGCGCTGACAGGAGTGAAGCGAAGATCGTCACCGCAGGTAATGATTTCATCTAACCTCCTGACAGCAGCGCTCGGCATCCCCTGCAGTGACCTGGGCTATTGATGTTAGCTCAGGTCACTGCATTACTCTCCCAGCCAATGAGGAACATTCTGTTCTTCATTGACTGGGACATTGACTATGGTATGGATTGTCATGAGACCCCCTTATTGGATTATGCTGGACCAGGATTTGTTTTTCTTTTGAATAAATTGGTGAATGAGGGAATGTTTTGAGGAGTGTTTTTTCAAATAACACTTTTTTTTTTGTTGTCTATTTTTTTTTTATTACTGACTGGGTTTGTCATGTCGGATATCTGATAGACGCGTGACATCACTAACCCCAGGGCTTGATGCCAGGTGACATTACACATCTGGCATCAACCCCATATATTACCCCGTTTGCCACCGCACCAGGGCACGGGATGAGTTGGGGTGAAGCACCAGGATTGGCACATCTAATGGATGTGCCAATTCTGGGGCGGCTGTGGCCTTCTATTTTTAGGCTGGGGAGTGTCCAATAACAGTGGGCCTCCCTAGTCTGAGAATACCAGACCACAGCTGTCTGCTTTACCTTGGCTGGTGATCCAATTTGGGGGGACCCCATGTTTTTTGTTTTAAATTATTTATTTAATTTAAAATAACAGCGTGGGGTGCCCTCTGTTTTAGATTACCAGCCAAGCTGAAGCTGCCAGCTGTGGTTTGCAGGTTGCAGCCATCTGCTTTACCCTAGCTGGCTACAAAAGTATGGGGGACCCATTGTCGTTTGGTTTTTTTAAATTATTTTTTATTTATTTTTTTGATAAATACAAGGCTAAGCACACTTTCGTGCCACATGAAAGTCACTAAAGGGTGCCAGCTTAGAATATGCAGGGGGGTAGGACATTATATGTCTTTCTCATCTATCTATCTATCTATTTATCTATCTGTCTATCCCTCTGTTCATTCATTCATCCCTCTATCTCTCTGTCTCTATATCTATCTATTCATCTCTATATCTACTCATCTATTTATCTTTCTTGCTGCTTCCGCTTTTTTGCGGTCCGCAAAAAAAACGGAAGGCACACGGATGACACACAGATGTATCCGTGAAAAAATTGGCCATTTTTTGCCGACCGCAAAAACGGAACGGTCATGTGAATGTAGCCTACATGTGTTCCCTATGGGGGTAGGGGTCGGTACAGAACGATGGTGAGGGGGAGGTCGGTACAGAGCGCCGTGTGTGTATGTGTGTGTGGGGGAGGGTTGCAGAGCCTGATGTGTGTGGCGCAGAGCCCGATGTGTATGTGTGTGTGTGTGTGTATGTGTGTGTGTGTTTGGCACAGAGCCCGATGTGGGGCTGTTATTTTCATTGCTAGAGTGATAACAGATCAGTTGCTGGGGTAGAATACTGACAGGGAATGTGTGTGCAAGGGGCGGGCAGGGGACGGGGCTGGACCCTGAGGCCGGGCAGTGCCAGCTCTAACTGAGGTTTTGCACAGGAAGTGGTCAGTTTGCTAGAGCAAAATGTAAACAAAGAACTGCAGAGAATAAAGGGATAATTCAAGTGGAACAAAAGTTAGAAAACAAAAAATAACAATATAGGGGTGTTTTATATGACAATACAGCACAGATAAACTCAACATTTTTTGGTAAGCTAATGTCGGACAACTCCTTTAATTTGCTTGAGTCAGATTTATGGTACAATTGGAAATGTTTTGGTAGGGTTTTTAGGTGTTCCGTCTCATGCAGAGTCTTTGTTTTCTCAATGTCCCTGATGTGCTCACGGACTCCCACCTTTAACCCCCTAACCCCTGGACGATTTTTCCGTTTTTGTTTTTTGCTCCCCTTTTCTTTGTCGCTCCATTGGGAGACCCAGACAATTGGGTGTATAGCTTCTGCCTCCGGAGGCCACACAAAGTATTACACTTTAAAAAGTGTAACCCCTCCCCTCTGCCTATACACCCTCCCGTGCATCACGGGCTCCTCAGTTTTATGCTTTGTGTGGAAGGAGGCACACATCCACTCATGAATTCTCAGATTAGTTATATCGGTTGGAAGAAAAGTGGGCCCCCACGGGGCCCCCGGCATGTTCCCTTCTCACCCCACTAAGTCGGCGGTGCTGTTAAGGTTGAGGTACCCATTGCGGGTACAAAGGCCGGAGCCTCATGCCGTCTCCTTCACCATCCCTTAGCGGCTCTGGGAGAAGTGGGATCCTGAGCGGTCATCCATCCACTGGGACCGTGCTCCCTCCGCAGCCCCTGTGGGAATCTGTCGGACAGGAGTTTATTTATCCTCAGGGACCGGGCCCTGCATCACTAAGGTACTCTGTATCCCCATGGGGGATTTGCATGATGCGCCTTCATCCCGGACGCTGCAGCAGCTGCTTATTTGTGACGGCCGGCGGACTTCCGCGCCGACCGCGCCTGTTTGTCGGCCGCGGTCTTAAATTTAGTCCCCGGCTTCAATTGCGGCCTAGTAGCAAAACTCACGCCCCCGGGCCTGTCTATCAGGGGTAAGGGCGGGACGGCCGGCCTGACGTCGGCTGTGAGGGCCGGAACATCCTGTATGTTTCCTCCCCCCTCACTGATCACTGTGGGGACTCCAGATTCCCGCACTTTTTCTAACGCCGCCCACGGCTCCACTCCTCCCCTGAGAGCTCCGGCAGCCATTTCTTTGGCATTCTGCCTGTGGAGGATTTCCTGGGAAGAGTTCTGCAACGCTGGGAGACCTAAGGCAGGGAATCTGGAGGACACACACTCCGCTTTTTAGCGGTCGGTAAGCCACACCGGTCACCCGGTGCTGGTCCCCTTAGGGTGCCGGAATAGATACTATATATATATTTATATATTTCTGTTCGGTCGGGCTGTATACCCTTCCCATATACCCTCAGTGATCACTCTCCTAGGAGACAACAGCATGTTGTCCACAAGGAGCAAGGGTGCCTGTACCTCTTGTGCGGCTAAGTTTCCTGCGGGTTCCACCTACCCTCACTGTGAGCAATGCTCAACCTCTGTTTTGCTTCCTCAACCCGAGCCTCGGTCACTAGTGGGCCCCTCGGCTCAGGTAGAACCCCTTGCTCCCCCTGTCCAGGCGGCAGGGACAGAGTTTGCAGTTTTTGCTGAAAAACTCTCTGAGTCACTCTCACAATCCATGGCTCAGTCTATGGACAAATGGTCTGCCAAGCTGCTTGAAGCTTTGCAGTCCAGACCGGTCCTTACACAAGCCCCGGGCCCTGTTGGATCTTCACCTCCAGGCCCCTCTCTGTCCGCGCCGCAGCACGTTCCCAGGGGTGGCCCTAGGTCTCACGTGGAGGACTCCGGCCCGGACCACAGTCCCAGACCGGCTAAGCGGGCCCGCTGGGAATCTTCCCCGACTTCTTCACGCTGCTCGGGTTCCCAGCGTGAGGACTCTCTGGAGGACGAGGCGGACGTCGCAGCTCAGGGCTCTGACACTGACGTTGCTCTCAATCTTGATACACCTGAAGGGGACGCCATAGTAAATGACCTTATCTCGTCCATCAACCAGGTGTTAGATATCTCTCCCCCGCCGCCACCGGTAGAGGAGTCGACTTCTCAGCAGGAGAAACACCAGTTTCGGTTCCCTAAACGTACACGGAGTGCGTTTTTTGATCACTCTAACTTCAGAGATGCTGTCCAGAAGCCCAGAGCGGTTCCGGACAAGCGCTTTACTAAGCGCCTTACTGACACACGTTACCCCTTCCCCTCTGACGTGGTTAAGGGTTGGGCTCAATGTCCCAAGGTGGATCCCCCAGTCTCTAGATTGGCGGCTAGATCTGTGGTATCGGTTGCAGATGGATCATCGCTAAAGGATGCCACTGACAGGCAGATAGAGCTCCTGGTAAAATCCATCTATGACGCCACAGGCGCGTCTTTTGCCCCGGCCTTTGCAGCCGTGTGGGCACTACAAGCTATCTCAGCTTGTCTGGCTGAGATTAATGCGGTCACACGTAATTCTGCTCCGCAGGTTGCGTCTTTGACTTCTCAGGCGTCAGCTTTTTCTTCCTACGCCATGAACGCAGTTTTAGACTCTGCTAGCCGTACAGCGGTGGCATCCGCTAACTCTGTGGCAGTCCGCAGGGCCATGTGGCTGCGCGAATGGAAGGCAGACTCTGCTTCCAAGAGGTTCTTAACCGGTTTGCCGTTTGCTGGCGACCGCTTGTTTGGTGAACGATTGGATGAGATTATTAAGGAATCCAAGGGAAAGGACTCCTCCTTACCCCAGTCCAAACCAAAGAGACCTCAGCAACGGAAAATACAATCGAGGTTTCGGTCCTTTCGTCCCTCCGCCAAGCCCCAATCCTCTTCGTCCAGCAGGCCGGAGAAAGGCCAGAGGAACTCCTATGCGTGGCGGTCCAAGTCACGCCCCCAAAAGGCCGCAGGAGGCACTGCTTCCAAGGCGGCCTCCTCATGACACTCGGCATCCCCGAACCGCATCCTCGGTCGGAGGCAGGCTCTCCCGCTTTTGCGACACCTGGTGGCCACATGTTCAAGACCGATGGGTGAGAGACATTCTGTCTCACGGTTACAGGATAGAGTTCAGCTCTCGTCCCCCGACTCGTTTCTTCAGAACATCTCCGCCCCCCCGAGCGAGCCGATGCTCTTTTTCAGGCGGTGAACGCTCTGAAGACAGAAGGAGTTGTGATCCCTGTTCCCCTTCAGGAACATGGTCGCGGCTTTTACTCCAACTTGTTTGTGGTGCCAAAGAAGGACGGCTCGTTCCGTCCCGTTCTGGACCTCAAACTGCTCAACAGACATGTGAGCACCAGACGGTTTCGGATGGAGTCTCTCCGCTCTGTCATCGCTTCGATGTCACAAGGAGACTTTCTAGCATCGATCGACATCAAGGATGCTTATCTCCATGTGCCGATCGCACCCGAACATCAACGCTTTTTGCGTTTCGCCATCGGGGACGAACACCTTCAGTTCGTGGCATTGCCTTTCGGCCTGGCGACAGCCCCACGGGTGTTCACCAAGGTCATGGCATCTGTTGTGGCGGTCCTACACTCTCAGGGCCACTCGGTGATTCCCTACTTAGATGATCTTCTGGTCAGGGCACCCTCTCAGATGGCGTGTGAAAACAGCCTTTCCGTCGCTCTGGCGACTCTCCAGCAGTTCGGGTGGATCATCAACTTCCCAAAATCCAAGTTGACACCGACCCAATCACTGACGTACCTTGGGATGGAGTTTCATACTCAGTCAGCAGTAGTCATGCTACCGCTGGACAAGCAGCTTTCGCTGCAGGCAGGGGTGCAATCTCTTCTTCGGGGTCAGTCACACCCCTTGAGGCGCCTCATGCACTTCCTGGGGAAGATGGTGGCAGCGATGGAGGCAGTGCCCTTCGCGCAATTCCATCTGCGGCCACTCCAGTGGGACATTCTCCGCAAATGGGACAGGAGGTCGACTTCACTCGACAGGAACGTCTCTCTTTCCCTTGCAACCAAGACGTCACTTCAGTGGTGGCTCCTTCCCAACTCTCTATCGCAGGGAAAATCCTTCCTACCCCCCACCTGGGCTGTGGTCACGACGGACGCGAGCCTGTCAGGGTGGGGGGCGGTTTTTCTCCACCACAGGGCTCAGGGAACCTGGACTCCGATAGAGTCATCCCTTCAGATCAATATTCTGGAGATAAGGGCAGTGTATCTAGCCCTATTGGCCTTTCATCGGTGGCTGGAGGGCAGGCAGATCCGGATCCAGTCGGACAACGCCACTGCCGTCGCATACATCAACCACCAAGGCGGCACTCGCAGTCGTCAAGCCTTCCAGGAAGTCCGACGAATTCTGCAGTGGGTGGAAGCCACAGCTTCCACCATCTCCGCAGTTCACATCCCGGGCGTAGAAAACTGGGAAGCAGATTTTCTCAGCCGACAGGGCATGGACGCGGGGGAATGGTCTCTTCACCCAGACGTGTTTCGAGAGATCTGTCGCCGCTGGGGAACGCCGGACGTCGATCTCATGGCGTCACGGCACAACAACAAAGTCCCGGCATTCATGGCCCGGTCTCAAGATCACAGAGCTCTGGCAGCGGACGCATTAGTTCAGGATTGGTCGCAGTTTCGACTGCCCTATGTATTTCCTCCTCTGGCGATGCTGCCCAGAGTGCTGCGCAATGTCGTCGCGCCATTCTCGTCGCCCCAGATTGGCCGAGGCGGTCGTGGTACCCGGATCTGTGGCATCTCACGGTGGGTCAACTGTGGGCGCTCCCAGACCGCCCAGACTTGCTGTCTCAAGGACCGTTTTTCCATCTGAATTCTGCGGCCCTCAACCTGACTGTGTGGCCATTGAGTCCTGGCTCCTAGCGTCCTCAGGGTTATCTCAAGATGTCATTGCCACTATGAGACAGGCCAGGAAACCAACGTCCGCCAAGATCTATCACAGGTCTTGGAGGATCTTCTTATCCTGGTGCTCTGATAAGGGTTTTTCTCCCTGGCCCTTTGCCTTACCCACTTTTCTTTCATTCCTTCAATCCGGAATGGACAAGGGTTTGTCTCTCGGCTCTCTCAAGGGACAAGTATCGGCGCTATCCGTATTTTTTCAAAAGCGTCTAGCCAGGCTTCCGCAGGTCCGCACGTTCCTGCAGGGAGTTTGCCACATAGTCCCACCTTACAAGCGTCCGCTGGAACCCTGGGATCTTAACAGGGTGCTAACGGCTCTTCAGTAACCACCTTTCGAGCCGCTGCGGGATGTCTCTTTATCACGTCTTTCGCAGAAGGTGTCATTTCTAGTGGCAGTTACATCGCTCCGTAGAGTGTCGGAGCTGGCAGCGCTGTCATGCAAAGCCCCCTTCCTGGTTTTTCACCAGGATAAGGTGGTTCTGCGTCCGGTCCCGGAATTTCTCCCTAAGGTAGTATCCCCTTTTCATCTCAATCAGGATATCTCCTTACCTTCATTTTGCCCTCATCCAGTTCACCAATGTGAAAAGGATTTGCACTCGTTAGATCTGGTGAGAGCTCTCCGGCTCTACGTGTCTCGCACGGCGCCCCTGCGCCGTTCGGATGCGCTCTTTGTCCTTGTCGCTGGCCAGCGTAAGGGTTCGCAGGCTTCCAAGTCAACCTTGGCTCGGTGGATCAAGGAACCGATTCTTGAAGCCTACCGTTCTTCTGGGCTTCCGCTTCCTTTGGGGCTGAAAGCCCATTCTACCAGAGCCGTGGGTGCGTCCTGGGCATTGCGGCACCGGGCTACGGCTCAGCAGGTGTGTCAGGCAGCTACCTGGTCTAGTCTGCACACTTTCACGAAACACTATCAGGTGCATACCTATGCTTCGGCAGACGCCAGTCTAGGTAGGCGAGTCCTTCAGGCGGCGGTTGCCCACCTGTAAGAGGGGGTCGTTTTCGGCTCTTTTTATCGAGGTATTCTTTTACCCACCCAGGGACTGCTTTTGGACGTCCCAATTGTCTGGGTCTCCCAATGGAGCGACAAAGAAGAAGGGAATTTTGTTTACTTACCGTAAATTCCTTTTCTTCTAGCTCCTATTGGGAGACCCAGCACCCGCCCCTGTTCCCTTCGGGCTGTTTGTTCTTTTGTGTACACATGTTGTTCATGTTGAATTGTTCTTTTGGTTCATGGTTTTCAGTTCTCCGAACATCCTTCGGATTGAATTTACCTTAGACCAATTTATAAGTTTTCTCCTTCCTGCTTTTGCACCAAAACTGAGGAGCCCGTGATGCACGGGAGGGTGTATAGGCAGAGGGGAGGGGTTACACTTTTTAAAGTGTAATACTTTGTGTGGCCTCCGGAGGCAGAAGCTATACACCCAATTGTCTGGGTCTCCCAATAGGAGCTAGAAGAAAAGGAATTTACGGTAAGTAAACAAAATTCCCTTCTTTCCGAGAGTCGTAGCTTTTTTATTTTTCCCGTCAATCTTGCTATAAGAAGGCTTGTTTTTTGCAGGACGTATTGGTCTTTTAAGTGAAACCATGAGTTTTACCATATATGGTACTGGAAAACAGCACAAAATTTCCACGTGCGGAAAAATTACAAAAAAGTGTGATTGGACAATGGTTTATGGGGTACTTTATTCACCGTGTTCACTGTATGGTAAAACTGATGGGTGGGTGTGATACTTCAGGTTGGTATGAGTTCGTTGATACCAAACATGTTTAGGTTTACTTTTATATAAGGGGTTAAAAAAAGGTTTGTCCAAAAAATTGGAGCACTTTCTGCAACTTGTAGTGTTCTCATTTTTCGGGATATGGGGCTCACTGATGGCTTATTTGTTTGCATTTGTAGCTGTACCATTTTTGCGCAGATGCTACGTTTTGACTCCCTGGTATTGCATTTTGCTGAAAATTTGCGAAGACCAAAAAACGTAACTTTGCCAGTTGGATTTTTTTTTACGGCTACGCCATCTACCGATCTAATTGATTCATTTTATATTTTGATAGACTGGGCATTTCTGAACTCTGCGATACCAAATGAGTGTATATTTTTTACTTTTTTAACCCTTTGATTTTTAGTGGGGCGAATGGAGAATGATTTAAACTTTTAGTTGTTTTTTTAATTCTATAAAACTTTTTTTTTACTTTTTTTATTTTAATAGTTTCTCTAGGGGTAAGGATTAGCCGTCTGATCGCTTGTTCATTTCTGCTGATCAGAGCGGCAGAGCTCTGATCAGCTGAAATGCTGCTGTCCTTTTAAAGCCAGCCGGCTGTAACAGGATGTGAGTCATGATAGCGACAGGAGTCATCACATAACCCTGTGCTACCATGGCAACCATCGGCTTCCTATGATAGCGTTACGGGGCCTCCTATGGCGGTGTAGAAAGGCAATTGGAATAGTCATGGGCCCTCGTGTGGATTTCCACAGACCTGCGTGTTTTTGGGGTTAATAAAGGAGTGAAATAGGGTATTGTTTTTATCTTATTTTGTGTTTGTGTTTATTTCTTTTCACTTCCAGATTAGTGATGGGGGTAGGGTTTTCATAGACCCTGCCATTACTAATCTAGAGCTTAGTGGCAGCTGTGAGCTGTTATTAATCCCTTATTAGCCTGATTGCCACCGCACCAGTGCAATCGGGAAGAGCCGGGTAAAGTGCCAGGATTGTCAAATATAATGGATGTGACAATCCTGGGTGGCTGTGGGCTGCTATTGTTATAACGCGCCTGCTTTAATCTTATTTTATTTAATTTCCCTTTATTTATTTTTTATTTCCAAAGGTTCCGGATCATTATCCGGAGTTCCCTGAGAACTCCAGGCCCGGGTCCGGTACTCGGGTATTTTTAAAATCGCTCGGATCCTAAATTTTACAGTCCGGGTCTGTCCATCACTAATCAATAGACAAACAAAAAAGTACATGGTGTTTATGTAGTTGTGTAAACAGAAATATGATATTCAAAATTAAAAATGACATGCCATAAGGCAAGCAAAATCAAGAAATGCAAAAAACTAAATTATTGAGTAAATGTAGTAAATATTAGTTGTATCCAAACTGTAATTAAATTGTTGTACAATGTTTTTCTCCACTTTTCTTAGATAATAATCTTTTTTCTTATTTTCTCATAGGCACTTCATTCAGGGAAAATACCCAATCAAAGTCAACATCTAAGTCAATGAGCGGGTCGAGTGAAGTACCTCAAAATTTGCAGACCACCACAGGTATGGCTTTAGCATATACAGATCTCTAAATTATGGATAAAAAAACTATTAAAAATAATTTTAACACAAACAGTCCCATTCTCACACCACATAAAAATACCCAATTAAAGAAAGCAGCCAAAGCTCTCATTGAGCCCAATAGGAGTCCTTGTGTCCAATCTATAAATAAAGTGACTCAAGTTGCGCAAGGGCCTTAAATAGGTTACCACCTCTAACCTCTGATCTATGGCCTTTATAATTAATTTGCTTTACAATTGGAAATTTTTTGGTAGGGATTTTAGGTGTTCCATCTCATGCAGAGTCTTTGTTTTCTCAATGTCCCTGATGCGCTCACGGACTCCCACCTTTAACCCCCTAACCCCTGGACGATTTTTCCGTTTTTGTTTTTTGCTCCCCTTTTTCCGAGAGTCGTAACTTTTTTATTTTTCCCGTCAATCTTGCCATAAGAGGGCTTGTTATTTGCGGGACGTATTGGTCTTTTAAGTGAAACCATGAGTTTTAACATATATGGTACTGGAAAACCGCAAAAAATGTCCACGTGCGGAAAAATTCCAAAAAAGTGTGATTGGACAATGGTTTATGGGGTGCTTTATTCACCGTGTTCACTTTATGGTAAAACTGATGGGTGGGTGTGATACTTCAGGTTGGTATGAGTTCGTTAATACCAAACATGTTTAGGTTTACTTTTATATAAGGGGTTAAAGAAAGATTTGTCCAAAAAATTGGAGCACTTTCAGCGCCATTTTCTGCAACTTATAGTGTTCTCATTTTTCGGGATGTGGGGCTCACTGATAGCTTATTTGTTTGCATTTTTAGCCGAACCATTTTTGCGCAGACGCTACGTTTTGACTCCCTGGTATTGCATTTTGCTCAAAATTTGCGAAGACCAAAAAACTTAACTTTGCCGGTTGTAATTTTTTTTTACGGCTACGCCGTCTACCGATCATATTAGTTCATTTTATATTTTGATAGACTGGGCATTTCTGAACTCTGTGATACCAAATGAGTTGGTATGAGGCGGGGCTCGGCGGCTCTGCTCTGTGTGGGGCTGCTCAGCTCTGTGCGTCTCGGCTCTGTGCGGCAGGCAATGAGGCACGGGCCATTCTGAATATGGCGGTGAGCGCTTTAAATAATGGCGCCTAAAGTCGGCGCATGCGCAGATGGAGCTCTCGGCTTAATCTTTCATCTGCGCATGTGTGGCACCACTGAGGCTTCAGTCGCCACAGAGGTACTGCACCTCATCCAGAGGTGTGGTATTCCATCTTGAGTATGAAGGAGGTCATCCACTGGTTCACACAAAAGCACAACACCCTGATTCAGCAACACCTCATCAGAAATGGCAAGGGAGTGCTGTACCTGAAGCCAGGCTGAAAGGGTGGAGTCTTAGGAGTGGGAAAACAGTAGTAAAGTGGGAACAGGAATGTGAGTGTGGAGAGGGAAGGAGAAGTAGAGGAGTGAAGAGACCTTTGGTCTGGAGCTGGTTCACCTCGACCCAGGGCCAGACAGAAGGGGTCCCAGGGACCACGGGAAGTGCACCAGCCACCTGTGGCCATGTTCCACATACAGCAACCAAGTGGAGGAACTTGGCCGCATATCGGGGACTGGTCCCTAGGCTACAGGAGAAGAACCTACGTACTCCGCTAGTAAAACCAACGGCTGAGGTGACTGCAAGCACATAGGCCACATCCATACACGAGTTCACTGGAAGGTGACTTTACAGGGCCAAGGGATAGAGCTTCACACCGCCCAAAAGGGCTCGCGGGCACTGGCACAGGGCTCTGTGTACGAAGGCGCAAAAGCAGGAGGGAGAAGCAAGCACAGGAAGGCGACCAGGAAAGGGACAAATAAAGAATTGCTCCGGACTCGACCTCCGAACTACCCGAGATCGGCTGGAGCCCTTCACAGTGATACCCAGCACTCTAAAGGCGATCACTGGCTAGTAGTGTTACCTTGGAACCTGCTACAGTGAGTAAACATCTTGAGACTGCATTCCTGTGTCGCTCCGTTATTCACCTGCGCCTCCGGCTCTGCAAACCACCACCATCATAGACTACTACCACCACCATTCGCCCCAGGGCCCAGCTCTACCTGTGGACAGCTATACCAATAAAGCTACATCACCAACTGACCCCGGGGTCCCATCCGCAGCGTCGGCTATCTCTGGCCGAATACCACAGGTGCCATCACGAACTACCATCCCCATCATTCATCATCATCTCTTTCATCTTTATTAAATGACACCGCCGGGGTCATGGAACCGGGCCTTGCCACCGTGGCGTCCCAGCAGCAGAAACGTGGCCTGGTAACAGTGCCCCACGGCCCCGGTTTGTGCGTCACATGCGACGACTCCGGCCACCATTATTTGAGGCCCTCACCGCCATCTTCATAATGGCCAGTGCCTTATCCTCCACACAGAGCAGCGCCCGCAGTGGGTCCCCTCTGTACCACTCACAGCATCAAAGGACTCCAGTATCACCCCTGTCACCTGTGATCCCTGCTCCTCTGCCGCTCTCCTCCTTGGTAAGACACCATCGAATTATAAAACGGACACCATATGGGGTTTTTTCCCTCCAAATTTGGGATGCATCTTATAATCTGGTGCGTCTTATAAAACGAAAAATACGGTATACAGCAAAGTCTTGCATTGGAACTGTTTTTCATTTGGAACTGGAGGTACACTTTAAGATATTTTGGTTGCGATTCATCTAGAATGGCGTTCACACTGGTCTAATTAGGGGGCATGAAGAGTCAGATGCTCCTAATTCATGAAAAGGTTAAACTGGTGTGATCAGAGACAACTGTAAGGCAAGGTTCACACTGTGTTTGTGCTCACTGACGGCATACCCTCCAGAGGTATGTGCCTGATTTTGGCCACAGTCAGGATGGATGTCAAGGCATTCGTCTGCTGTAACGGCTCACTATCAATATGATCGCATATTGACTCTACACCCACCTTTTTTTTTTTAACAAAACATGACTTGCAGAATATGGCGACAGAAGCCAAATTGTTTTTGTAAAAATTTTTTGAGCAGTAAATTAAAAAATAAATATATAAATTTGACATCCCATAATCATGACTCTTAGAAAAAGTTAAAAGATCGCTACCAGATAACCAAAAAGTGACCAGTGCTATTACAAACAAGTAAAAAATTAAAGTGACATTACTGGCGTTTTTTTTTTCACCATTTCCACTTATTTGGTAAAATAAATGGTGTCATGCAAAAATAGCAAGCCCTCTTGCTTCTAATACTAAAAAAGTTATGGCTCCCAGTAGGAGAGGAAAAAAAATGACAGTATTCTGGGAAAAAGTTCTATGTCTGCGTCATTACAACCTCATGCTCAGGGATTGTTACGCCACAAATGTCCTGTCCATAGTCAAAGCAATCTGATGTACACCGTACACAAGTATTGGTGCTCAACTCTAAATCATTAAATTCAGGTCTTTTATATGGTCCCACTGCCACAGGTATATAAATTCCAGCCTCTAAACATGCAATCTGTTCTGCAAATATTTGTGAAACAATAACAAATTCTAAAGAGCTTACTGGTCACTGATCATGGTGCTGTAATATGTTGTCACAAGTCATTTCATGAATGGCAAAACTGACCTGGTTTGGTGTTGAATAACTTGACTGGCCCTCAAAGAGTCCTAACCTCAACCCCATCAAACGCCTTTTGGCCTGAACTAGAGATTGCAAACCAGGTCCTCTCGTCCATCATCAGTGGCTGACCTGATAAATCAACAAAGTCTGCATAAAAATACCTCAGAATTCGTTAGAAAGCCTTCCAAAAGAGTGTAAGCTGCAATATCAGCAAAGCGAAATGACCATGGATTTAGAATGAAATGTCATAAAAGCTCCTTCCAATGTAATGTGTAGACATCACGATACTTTCTTCATCGTTCCTTATGGGAGACCCAGACCATGGGTGTATAGCTTCTGCCTCCGGAGGACACACAAAGTACTACACTCAAACGTGTAGCTCCTCCCTCCGGGCTATATACACCCCCTGGATGACAATCTAACCAGTTCAATGCTTTGTGTTTCAGGAGGTCACACACACACATGCATTCTCTGATTTTTAATTTTTAAGATTTTTGATTTCAAAGATATGGAAGAAAAGCGGGTCCAGTCTGGACTCCCGGCATGTCCCTTCTCACCCCACTGTGTCGGCGGTGCTGTTAAGGTTGACTTTACAAGGCTGGAGCCTTCACATGCCGCGCTCCTTCACCATCCTCTGAGGCTCTGGCTTGAAGTGGGAGCCATCACGGTCCTCTCTGCTTTGCAGGAGACCGGTCTCCATCCGCAGCCCTGTCAGGATTCTGCCGGACGGAGCGCTTAACCCCCCCCAGGGACATGGCCCTGCGTCTCAAAAGCTAAGTATTGAGACGTTTCTCAGGGGTCCCGGGTACATTTATTATGGGGAGAGTGTGTCTTTTGACTTTGCTGTAAATTCCGGCCGGTTCTCTGGGTTTTTCCTGAGAACCGCGCCGAGGGTGCCTGCTCGTCGGCCGCATGTAAAAATCTAGGCCCCGGCTTCAGTTGCGGCCTAGTTTCGGTTTCAGCTTCCCCTGCATGTCATTCATGCAGGGGAACAGTGTGGCTCCGCCCACCGGCCGTTCAGCAGAGGGGAGGACACTCCTCTCTGAGGAGATGTTTCCCTCCCCTGTATCTCTCCTTGGCCCTCCGGTTTCCCGCTCTTGGGCTAATCCCCGCCCCCCCTCCTCACTCCAGCTCCATTTTATCAGCGTTCTCACACTGATCGGCGCTGGCTGCTGCAGCTGCTGCATCCTGGAAAGCGCTTCACTGGGGGTCCGAGCTGTGGAATCCGGAGGGCACACACGGTCTGGTAAGCCACAACCTCTGGTTGTGGGCTTTATTATACACTCTCAGGGGGTCATTCTACAGGAGTGTATTCTTTACTGCAGAGCCTCCACCTCAGCAGCATGTCTGTCACTAGGAGCAAGTCTGCTAAGCTGTACGCTATATGACTGCATGTAAGCTCATTCTGCAAGAACCGAGCACTTATCCACACTGTGATGCCTGCTCTAACATGGTGGTGCCTCAGCCTGGAGCCTCTTCAGGGGTCCCTCCGGCTGCTCCGGCCCCGGTGGCTGAACCCCCGGCTTGGGTAGCATCTTTTTCCAGAGCTATCTCCCAGTCTTTTGCCGACTCCATGGTACAGCTGTCCCGGACTCTGCTGACCATGAATCAGCCCCCTTCTCAGGGCGCCTCTGCTGCTCCGAGCTCTGCAGAGCTCTCAGAGCATGTTTTAGGACCCCGTCCTCCTAAACGGAGACGCAGGAACCCTTCTCCTTCCTCGTCCCACGGCTCTGATTCACGAGCTGAATTGCAGGGCGAGGAGGATACTTTTACTGTGGGCTCAGACGCTACCTCTATGTACCCCATTGACTTATCTGAGGGTGATGCGGATGTTAGTGACTTGATTGCATCCATTAACTCCGTACTGAACCTCAGTCCCCCAGTGTCAGAGGAACAAGCCTCTCTGGTAGAAATACACCAGTTTACCTCTCCTAAGAGAGCTAGGAGTACGTTTTTTAACCACTCCAGTTTTCAGGCCACTGTTACCAAGCCCAGGGCCTGTCCTGACAAACGCTTCCCAAAGCGTAGTTCTGATGACCGTTTTCCCTTTCCACCAGAGGTGGTTAAGGAGTGGGCTCAGTCCCCAAAGGTAGACCCTCCGGTGTCTAGAATCTCAGCCCGGACAGTCGTATCTGTGGCCGATGGCACCTCTCTTAAGGATCCCACTGACCGCCAGGTTGACCTTCTGGCCAAATCTGTATATGAGGCGGCAGGAGCCTCGTTCTCCCCGTCTTTTGCAGCAGTGTGGGCTCTTAAGGCAGTCTCTGCCTCTCTGGCGGAGATACATTCCCTCGCCAGGGACTCTATACCCGAGATGGTTGCCTTAACTTCCCAGGCTTCGGCTTTTTCGTCCTACGCCATGTCTGCCATTCTGGAGGCTTCTCACCGCACGGCGGTGGCTTCCGCTAATTCTCTCGCGATCCGCAGGATTTTGTGGCTTCGAGAGTGGAAAGCAGACGCTTCTTCTAAGAAGTACCTTGCTGGGCTCCCCTTTGCTGGGTCCCGGCTGTTCGGTGAACAACTGGATGAAATTATTAAGGAAGCTACTGGCGGGAAGAGTACTTCCTTGCCACAAACTAAAACCAGGAAACCTGTCCAGGGCAGGAACCAGTCGAGGTTTCGTTCCTTTCGTTCCTCTAACTGGTCGTCCTCTAAGCCCTCAGCCTCGTCCACTAACTCAGCCAAGGATCGTAAACCCAACTGGCGCGCGAAGCCGCGTCCTCAGAAGAACGGAGGAGCCGCTGCCACTAAGGCAGCCTCCTCTTGACTATCTGGCTGCGCCAGCAACGTCCTTGGTCGGTGGCAGGCTCTCCCTCTTTGGCGACGTGTGGTTTCAGCACGTCTCCGATCAGTGGGTGCGGGATATCATCTCCCACGGCTACAGGATAGAATTTTCTTCCAGCCCGCCAAACAGATTTTTTCTGTCCATTCCCCCCTGCTCCAAAGCCGCCGCCTTCTCACAGGCCGTGGCATCCTTGCAGGCCAACGGTGTAATTGTTCCGGTTCCCGCCCGGGAACGGTTCAGAGGTTTCTACTCAAACCTCTTCCTAGTCCCCAAGAAGGACGGTTCCTTCCGGCCCATCCTGGATCTCAAGCTTCTCAACAAGCATGTTCAGGTGCGGCGCTTTCGCATGGAATCTCTGAGATCAGTCATTGCCTCAATGACCCAAGGAGATTTTCTAGCATCCATCGACATCAGAGATGCCTATCTGCATGTGCCTATTGCGGTTTCACACCAACGTTGGCTACGCTTTGCAGTCGGAGAGGAACATTTCCAATTCGTGGCTCTCCCCTTCGGGTTAGCCACGGCCCCTCGTGTTTTCACCAAGGTCATGGCAGCAGTGGTTGCGGTCCTGCATCTCCAGGGGTTGGCAGTAATCCCCTACCTGGACGACCTTCTAGTCAAGGCCTCATGCAGTGCAGACTGCCAGCGGAGCGTCTCGCTCACTCTCGACACGCTTGTTCAATTCGGGTGGCTTGTCAATCTGCCCAAGTCCACTTTGACCCCGACCCAGGAACTTACGTACCTAGGGATGCAATTCGAGACTCTGCCGGCACTTGTGAAGCTGCCCTTAGTCAAACAGCAGTCCCTTCATCTGGCGGTGCGCTCTCTGTTGAAGCCCCGCCGTCATTCCATCAGGCACCTCATGCAGGTGCTGGGTCAGATGGTGGCGTCAATGGAAGCGGTTCCCTTTGCCCAGTTCCATCTGCGTCCCCTGCAGCTGGACATTCTCCGCTGTTGGGACAAGCGGACCTCTTCCTTGCACAGGCTAGTGGCTCTGTCGCCGCAGACCAGGAGCTCTCTTCAGTGGTGGCTTCGGCCCCTCTCTCTGTCACAGGGACGCTCCTTCCTGACTCCGTCCTGGGTGATCCTCACCACGGATGCCAGCCTCTCCGGCTGGGGAGCAGTATTTCTCCACCACCGAGCACAGGGCACTTGGACTCCGTCCGAATCAGCCCTCTCGATCAATGTGCTGGAAATCAGGGCTGTTCTTCTAGCTCTCGTAGCCTTTCACCACCTGTTGGCGGGCAAGCACATTCGAGTCCAGTCGGACAACGCGACAGCGGTTACCTACATCAATCACCAGGGCGGGACTCGCAGCCGCCTGGCGATGTTGGAGGTTCAACGAATCCTTCAGTGGACGGAGGACTCCAAGTCCACCATATCCGCAGTCCACATCCCAGGCGTAGAAAACTGGGAGGCCGATTATCTCAGCCGTCAAACCGTGGACAGCGGCGAGTGGGCCCTGCATCCGGCAGTGTTCAGGTCAATCTGCCGCAAGTGGGGCACTCCGGAAGTGGATCTAATGGCATCCCGGCACAACAACAAGGTTCCGGTTTACGTGGCTCGCTCCCACGATCCTCAGGCCTTCGCAGCGGACGCGCTGGTTCAAGATTGGTCCCAGTTCCGTCTGGCCTATGTGTTTCCTCCTCTAGCGCTCTTGCCCAGGGTTCTGCGCAAGATCAGAATGGAGGGCCGTCGGGTCATAATCATTGCTCCAGACTGGCCCAGGCGAGCTTGGTACCCAGACCTGCTCCGTCTGTCCGTAGAAATGCCGTGGCATCTCCCGGACCGCCCAGACCTTCTCTCTCAAGGTCCGTTTTTCCGCCAGAATTCTGCGGCTCTCAGATTGACGGCGTGGCTCTTGAGTCCTGGATCCTGACGGCTTCAGGCATTCCTTCTGAGGTCATCTCCACTATGACTCAGGCTCGGAAGTCTTCCTCGGCCAAGATTTACCACAGGACTTGGAAGATTTTCCTGTCCTGGTGTCGCTTTTCCGGCCATGCTCCTTGGCCGTTCTCCTTGCCGACCATCCTGTCCTTTCTACAGTCCGGTCTGCAGCTAGGACTGTCCCTCAATTCCCTCAAGGGACAGGTGTCGGCTCTGTCGGTATTATTCCAGCGGCGTATCGCCCGACTGGCTCAGGTGCGCACCTTCATGCAGGGCGCATCTCACCTCATTCCTCCTTACCGGCGGCCTTTGGATCCCTGGGATCTTAATCTGGTCCTCACGGCCTTACAGAAACCCCCCTTTGAGCCTCTTAGGGAGGTTCCTTTGTTTAGACTTTCACAGAAAGTGGTTTTTCTAGTAGCCATAACTTCTCTCAGGAGAGTCTCTGATTTGGCTGCGCTCTCTTCGGAGTCACCTTTTTTAGTGTTTCACCAAGACAAGGTGGTTCTCCGTCCGACTCCGGATTTTCTCCCTAAGGTGGTGTCTTCTTTCCACCTTAACCAGGACATTTAGTTGCCTTCCCTTTGTCCGGCCCCTGTGCATCGCTTTGAGAAGGCGTTGCATACCTTGGATTTGGTGCGGGCGCTCCGAATCTATGTGTCACGCACCGCCGCTTTTAGGTGGTGCACCTCACTTTTTGTGCTAACCACGGGTCAGCGCAAGGGTCTCTCGGCTTCTAAACCGACCCTAGCTCATTGGATTAGGTCGGCCATCTCCGATGCCTACCAGTGTTCTCAGGTGCCCCCACCGCCAGGGATTAAGGCGCACTCGACCAGAGCTGTCGGTGCCTCCTGGGCTTTCAGGCACCAGGCTACGGCTCAGCAGGTTTGTCAGGCTGCCACTTGGTCTAGTCTGCACACCTTTTCGAAGCACTACCAAGTGCATGCTCATGCTTCGGCAGATGCGAGTTTGGGCAGACGCATCCTTCAGGCGGCTGTCGCCCATTTGTGAAGTTAGGTTTTGCCTACTTCTCAGTTTGGTTTATTTCCCACCCATGGACTGCTTTGAGACGTCCCATGGTCTGGGTCTCCCATAAGGAACGATGAAGAAAAAGAGAATTTTGTTTACTTACCGTAAATTCTTTTTCTTATAGTTCCGACATGGGAGACCCAGCACCCTCCCTGTTGCCTGTTGGCAGTTCTTGTTCCGTGTGTTTCACCGGCTGTTGTTGTAGACAGAGGTTCCGGTTTTTCCGAGTTTTACTCTATCTCTACTTATGGGTGGATGTCCTCCTTCAGCTTTTGCACTGAACTGGTTAGATTGTCATCCAGGGGGTGTATATAGCCCGGAGGGAGGAGCTACACGTTTGAGTGTAGTACTTTGTGTGTCCTCCGGAGGCAGAAGCTATACACCCATGGTCTGGGTCTCCCATGTCGGAACTATAAGAAAAAGAATTTACGGTAAGTAAACAAAATTCTCTTTTTCTTTGTCGCTCTATTGGGAGACCCAGACAATTGGGTGTATAGCTACTGCCTCCGGAGGCCACACAAAGTATTACACTTAAAAGTGTAAGGCCCCTCCCCTACTGCCTATACACCCCCCGTGGGATCACGGGCTCCTCAGTTTTCATGCTTTGTGCGAAGGAGGCTAACATCCACGCATAGCTCCACTGTTTAGTCAGCAGCAGCTGCTGACTTTGTCGGATGGAAGAAAAGAGGGCCCATACTAGGGCCCCCAGCATGCTCCCTTCTCACCCCACTTTTGTTGGCGGTGTTTGTTAAGGTTGAGGTACCCATTGCGGGTACGGAGGCTGGAGCCGACATGCTGCTTTCCTTCCCCATCCCCTTAGGGCTCTGGGTGAAGTGGGATCCTATCGGTCTCCAAGTACAGGAGACCGTGCTCCGTCCACAACCCCTGGGAATCTGCTGGACATGGAGCTGAGTATCGTCAGGGACAGGGCCCTGCTACATTAAGGTACTCTGGGTCCCCGTACAGATCGCGCACACACACCAGCATTGCTGGGTGTGTTAGTGCGCCGGGGACAGCAGCGCGGCGCGCTGGTGCTTTACTCACTGCAGCTTTGCTGAGTGAGTTTCTGTATTAGGAACTGCCGCGCCGGCCGCGGCTGGCGGTTTTTTACACTGCGGCGCGGCTGGGACGTGTGGTGCGCCGGGGACTTCCGCGCTGGCCGTGCTTATACGACGGCCGCGCTTATAAATCGAGTCCCCGGCTTTTGCGGCCTAGTTCCGTTTCGTTCCCGCCCCCAGGCCTGCCAGTCAGGGGAAGGGCGGGACGCTGGTCAGAACGTCAGCGCCGAGGGCTGGAGTCTGCTTAGCATACTCCAACCCCCCTCACTAGGCACAGTGGGACGCTAGTTTCCCGCACTTTGTCTGGGGCACGCCCACGGCCCGCCCCTCTTCACAGGACGCCGGCAGCCATTCCTGTTTGCAGTCTGAGTGGAGAAGGGACACGAGCTCTGGGAGACCCAGGCACGGGATTCTGGCGGTCACACACCCGCTTTTCAGCGGGCGGTAAGCAGCCCTCGAGGGCTCACCCCACTAGTGCCGCAGTGTTCATTTGTACTTTATGCTTGTATGATACATTGCATTGTACGGTCGCTATTCTTGGCTATATACCCTCCTAGATTGCTAGACAACAGCATGTCGTCCGCAAAAAGCAAAGGGGCCAAGACACAGGCTTTCTATGCTACTTGTACCGCATGTAAGGCTGTTCTACCGGCAGGTGCCACTGACCCCCATTGTGTGCAATGTTCGGCCCCTGTAGCACTTGCTCTGCCGGGGCCTCTGCTAGAGGTGGCCCAAGGAGAACCACCTGTGAACACTGTCCAGGTGACAGGGACGGAGTTTGCAGTTTTTGCTGATAGACTGTCGGTGACTATGTCTAAAATCCTTGAGACTTTGCAGTCCAGACCAGTAACTCAGACCATGGGCACTGTTGATTCAATGCTCCCTGGTTCCCCTCTTTTGGAACACATCCGTGCTCCGGGGGGGTCCCATGCATCCCGGGGTGATGGCTCTGACACGGACGACAGTCCCAGACAGCCTAAGCGAGCTCGCTATGAGCGACCCTCGACTTCATCACACTGGTCAGGGTCCCAGCAGGAAGGCTCTCTGTTTGATGAGACAGAGGTTGCTGATCAGGATTCTGATCCTGAGACCGCTCTCAATCTGGATACACCTGATGGGGACGCAATGGTGAACGATCTCATAGCGTCCATCAATAAAATGTTGGATATTTCTCCCACAGCTCCTCCAGTGGAGGAGTCAGCTTCACAGCAGGAGAAATTCCATTTCAGGTATCCTAAGCGTAAATTGAGTACTTTTCTGGACCACTCTGACTTTAGAGAGTCAGTCCAGAAACACCACGCTTATCCAGATAAGCGTTTCTCCAAACGTCTTAAGGATACACGTTATCCCTTTCCCCCTGACGTGGTCAAAGGCTGGACCCAGTGTCCAAAGGTGGATCCCCCAATCTCCAGGCTTGCGGCTAGATCCATAGTTGCAGTGGAAGATGGGGCTTCACTTAAAGACGCCACTGACAGACAGATGGAGCTCTGGTTGAAATCCATCTATGAAGCTATCGGCGCGTCGTTTGCTCCAGCATTCGCAGCCGTATGGGCACTCCAAGCTATTTCAGCTGGTTTGGCGCAGATTGACACTGTCACACGTACATCTGTTCCGCAAGTAGCGTCCTTAACCTCTCAAATGTCTGCATTTGCGTCTTACGCTATTAATGCTGTCCTGGACTCTACAAGCCGTACGGCAGTGGCGTCCGCCAACTCCGTGGTTTTACGCAGAGCATTGTGGTTAAGGGAATGGAAGGCAGATTCTGCTTCCAAGAAGTGCTTAACCAGTTTGCCATTTTCTGGTGACAGACTGTTTGGTGAGAGATTGGATGAAATCATTAAACAGTCCAAGGGTAAGGATTCATCCTTACCTCAGCCCAGACCAAATAAACCCCAACAGAGGAAGGGACAGTCGAGGTTTCGGTCCTTTCGAGGCTCGGGCAGGTCCCAATTCTCCTCGTCCAAAAGGACTCAAAAGATTGAGAGGAGCTCAGATTCTTGGCGGGCCCAGTCACGCCCAAAGAAAGCAGCCGGAGGAACCGCTACCAAAGCGGCTTCCTCATGACTTTCGGCCTCCTCTCTCCGCATCCTCGGTCGGTGGCAGGCTCTCCCGCTTTGGCGACATTTGGCTGCCACATGTCAAGGACCGTTGGGTGAGAGACATTCTGTCTCACGGGTACAGGATAGAGTTCAGTTCTCGTCCTCCAACTCGATTCTTCAGAACTTCTCCGCCTCCCGGCTGAGCCAATGCTCTTCTGCAGGCGGTGTGCTCTTTAAAGGCAGAAGGAGTGGTGATCCCTGTTCCTCTTCAGGAGCAAGGTCACGGTTTTTACTCCAATTTGTTTGTGGTGCCAAAAAAGGACGGGTCTTTCCGTCCTGTTCTGGACCTAAAACTGCTCAACAAGCATGTGAAAACCAGGCGGTTCCGGATGGAATCCCTCCGCTCCGTCATCGCCTCAATGTCTCAAGGAGATTTCCTAGCATCAATAGACATCAAGGATGCTTATCTCCACGTGCCGATTGCTCCAGAACACCAGCGTTTTCTACGCTTCGTTATAGGAGACGAACACCTTCAGTTCGTAGCCCTGCCTTTCGGTCTGGCGACAGCCCCAAGGGTCTTCACCAAGGTCATGGCAGCAGTAGTAGCAGTCCTGCACTCTCAGGGTCACTCTGTGATCCCTTACTTGGACGATCTACTTGTCAAGGCACCCTCTCAAGAGGCATGCCAACACAGCCTGAACGTTGCGCTGGAGACTCTCCAGAGTTTCGGGTGGATCATCAACTTTTCAAAGTCAAATCTGACCCCAACCCAATCGATAACATACCTTGGCATGGAGTTTCATACTCTATCAGCGATAGTGATGCTTCCGCTGGACAAACAGCGTTCACTACAGACAGGGGTGCAATCTCTCCTTCAGGGCCAGTCGCATCCCTTGAGACGCCTCATGCACTTCTTGGGGAAGATGGTAGCAGCAATGGAGGCAGTCCCTTTCACGCAGTTTCATATGCGTCCATTACAATGGGACATTCTCCGCCAATGGGACGGGAAGTCGAAGTCCCTAGACAGGAACGTCTCCCTTTCTCAGGCGGCCAAGGATTCTCTTCAGTGGTGGCTTCTTCCCACCTCATTGTCAATAGGAAAGTCTTTCCTACCCCCATCCTGGGCGGTGGTCACAACGGACGCGAGTCTATCAGGGTGGGGAGCAGTTTTTCTCCACCACAGGGCTCAAGGTACGTGGACTCAGCAAGAGTCCACCCTTCAGATCAATGTTCTGGAAATCAGAGCAGTGTATCTTGCCCTACAAGCCTTCCAGCAGTGGCTAGAAGGCAAGCAGATCCGAATTCAGTCGGACAACTCCACAGCGGTGGCATACATCAACCACCAAGGAGGGACACGCAGTCGGCAAGCCTTCCAGGAAGTCCGGCGGATTCTGACGTGGGTGGAAGACACGGCATCCACCATATCCGCAGTTCACATCCCGGGCGTAGAAAACTGGGAAGCAGACTTCCTCAGTCGCCAGGGTATGGACGCAGGGGAATGGTCTCTTCACCCGGACGTGTTTCAGGAAATTTGTCGCCGCTGGGGGAGGCCGGACGTCGACCTAATGGCGTCCCGGCACAACAACAAGGTCCCGGCCTTCATGGCACGGTCTCACGATCTCAGAGCTCTGGCGGCGGACGCCTTAGTTCAAGATTGGTCGCAGTTCCGGCTGCCTTATGTGTTCCCACCTCTGGCGCTGTTGCCCAGAGTGCTACGCAAGATCAGGTCCGACTGCCGCCGCGCCATCCTCGTCGCTCCAGACTGGCCAAGGAGGTCGTGGTACCCGGATCTGTGGCATCTCACGGTAGGACAACCGTGGGCAATACCAGACCGGCCAGACTTGCTGTCTCAAGGGCCGTTTTTCCATCAGAATTCTGCGGCCCTGAGCCTGACTGTGTGGCCATTGAGTCCTGGATCCTAGCGTCTTCAGGATTATCTCAAGAGGTCATTGCCACCATGAGACAGGCTAGGAAACTATCCTCTGCCAAGATCTACCACAGGACGTGGAAGATATTCTTAACTTGGTGCTCTGCTCAGGAAGTTTCCCCCTGGCCATTTGCTTTGCCTACGTTTCTTTCCTTCCTGCAATCCGGGTTGGAAAAAGGTCTGTCGCTCGGCTCCCTTAAGGGACAAGTCTCTGCGCTATCTGTATTTTTTCAGAAGCGCCTAGCACGACTTCCTCAGGTACGCACGTTCCTGCAAGGGGTTTGTCATATCGTCCCTCCTTACAAGCCCTGGGATCTGGGATCTGAACAGGGTTCTAATTGCTCTCCAGAAGCCGCCTTTCGAGCCTTTGAGGGATGTTTCCCTGTCTCGCCTTTCACAGAAAGTGGCCTTTCTAGTAGCGGTCACGTCTCTTCGGAGAGTGTCCGAGCTAGCAGCGCTGTCATGCAAATCTCCCTTCCTGGTGTTTCACCAGGACAAGGTGGTTCTGCGCCCGATTCCGGAGTTTCTCCCTAAGGTGGTATCCCCCTTTCATCTCAATCAGGATATCTCCTTACCTTCTTTGTGTCCTCGTCCAGTTCATCAATGTGAAAAGGATTTGCATTTGTTGGATCTGGTGAGAGCACTCAGAATCTACATTTCTCGTACGGCGCCCCTGCGCCGCTCGGATGCACTCTTTGTCCTTGTCGCCGGCCAGCGTAAAGGGTCGCAGGCTTCCAAATCCACCCTGGCTCGGTGGATCAAGGAACCAATTCTTGAAGGCTACCGTTCTGCGGGGCTTCCGGTTCCCTCAGGGCTGAAGGCCCATTCTACCAGAGCCGTGGGTGCGTCCTGGGCATTACGGCACCAGGCTACGGCTCAGCAAGTGTGCCAGGCGGCTACCTGGTCGAGTCTGCACACTTTTACCAAGCATTATCAGGTGCATACCTATGCTTCGGCGGACGCCAGCCTAGGTAGACAAGTCCTTCAGGCGGCGATTGCTCACCTGTAGAAAAGGGCCGTTTTTATGGCCCTATCACGAGGTATTATTTTACCCACCCAGGGATTGCTTTTGGACATCCCAATTGTCTGGGTCTCCCAATAGAGCGACAAAGAAGAAGGGAATTTTGTTTACTTACCGTAAATTCCTTTTCTTCTAGCTCTAATTGGGAGACCCAGCACCCGCCCCTGTTTTTTTGTATACACATGTTGTTCATGTTGAATGGTTTCAGTTCTCCGATATTCCTTCGGATTGAATTTGCTTAAACCAGTTTATTGGCTTTCCTCCTTCTTGCTTTTGCACTAAAACTGAGGAGCCCGTGATCCCACGGGGGGTGTATAGGCAGTAGGGGAGGGGCCTTACACTTTTAAGTGTAATACTTTGTGTGGCCTCCGGAGGCAGTAGCTATACACCCAATTGTCTGGGTCTCCCAATTAGAGCTAGAAGAAAAGGAATTTACGGTAAGTAAACAAAATTCCCTTCTTTGTCAATATAGTGTGTAATAGGTTCTGCTTCTTCCAATGGTGAGAATTGGAGTTTGCTCCTTTGCTGATGTGTAACTATGTGCGTGAGATTTCTAATCAATCGGTTTTGGTATAAATTTCAGCAAACCCCAAAAAGAAGACGGTCAAAATGAGAAATCGGGAGACAGTCCATCCCTGTCAGAAGCCAAGGTAAGCACTAAATATAGCTGTCATTTCGGTAGCTTTATTATTATAAGGCTCTGTCTGTGGTGTAACCCTTACCTCTGGAGTTATGGTATTTGTTACTGCAAAAGCTACAGATACCTGAACTCAGACGGGTTCTTGGGTAATCTGAAAATACCAAGTTTTTACCCAATCTTCAACTCTTTCAGAAATAGAAAGTAAAGGAGGATCTGTGCCGCCCCCATGCCAGAAGCCAAGCTGCTCGGATCAGGATCCGCGGTGGCTCGAGGGGTCTCCGGACCCGGGGTCGTGCGGCCACTCAAATGAAGGGGGTATTTACATGGGATTGTGTTAGAGTTCGTGACGCCACCCGTGGTATGTAGTAATTTGGAGTACCACCACTGCAGTTGGGAGTACCCGGGGGTGATGGAATGGGGCAGCCAGGTGTTAGAACCCTCCATGGGTAGGGGGATGCCCCGGGACTCGGTAATGGCGAGGGGGGAGTGTCGTTGGGTGCGAAGGGGGTCACTTGCGTACTCAGTCCATTAAGCTGACACCAACAACTGGATAAACCAAAGTTCTGGATACCGTTGCCGCTGAGGGGAGCTAGTTCGGGTCCCGTCCCCAATGGTGCTGCCTGGCGATCCGTGACCTGCCTCCTGGCACTAAGTTTACTTCTCTGTTGGTCCCGGTAGTATGGAACTTGCCAGCTCCCGCTCCCCACTGTGGCTAAGTGTGGGAGCTTGCTCTCAGGGTTCACGCTTGGGATTTTCTGTTTTAGTGGAAAGTGCTATCCCACTCGTTGCGCTAGTACCCCGATTTTGGAGCGGGTGGAGAGCGGATCTTGAAGGCTCCATTCTCGTCGGGTAAATTGCCAAGTTGCCTGAAGCTACTCCCTGACCTAGGGTCCATGTACCCCGTCTTGTCCTGGTCCCAGCCCGGTGATGGTGCAAGGCCGCCGGCTATCCTCCTCGACAGTTCCGTGCCCCTTGCCATGATCCCCTAGCCCAGACCACCGTCTGCTACCTAGATAGTTTCCTAGGAGCCCGGCTCCTGACCTCCTCTCTCCTTCACTTCCAACACACCTCTCTCCACTCCTGACACTCCTGTCCTCCTCTAACCAACCCCCCAAGTGGGCGACCCTATTCCACTCCGGCAGTCCACTGGTGTGTCTGGTGGTTGTGGTGCAGAGTGTACGTAGGATTTAATTAGCTGATGTAGGCAACACCATGTAGTTGGGGACCCATAACCAAGAAGGAGGTGGATATTGCACAGGAGGGCAGATAGTGCAATACCCTGTGACGACATGATAGTCCAGGGGCGTCACGGATCCAACATTTTTCCAAAAAGACGTGTTTACTAGAATTTCTGTTTTGGATCTCCCAACTTTCCCTTTTAGGCTGGTGACTACTGCGATCCTCGCATGACACTCGGCTCACGCTGGCAGCACAGCGGGAGTCGAGTGTCACTGCGACTGAGGTCTGATCTTGCGATCGGACCAACAGCTGCGGGGGCGGGCCAACTCTGAGGAGGGGCGGGCCAGCACTGAAGAGGGTAGGGCCGACGCTGATGAGGAGAGGGAGGGATTTATCTCCCTCTCTCCTCCTTTGCCGGCTATTCCCATTCTCGCTCTGCACCAATGTCCTGCGAGTGCAGTGTGATGTTTCTCTTGCTCCATAGACTTGAATGGGTGTGAGAGAAACAGACTTGCATTGCACCCACAGCATGCTGCAACTATTTTCTCCGTCCGATTAGGGCTGAGAAAATAATCGCTCATGGGTGCTGGCACATAGGTTAATATTGGTCCGAGTGGAATGCTATGTTTTATCGCATTCCACTCGCTCCGATTTTCATGCCGTGTGTCTTAGGCCTTAAGGCTGCTTTACACACAACGATATCGCTAGCGATCTCGTTAGCGATGTGACACGCCAGATCACAGATACGATTTGTCGAGATCACACATAGGTCGTTTTTTGTAACGCCGATCACATGTGCGATCTAGGCAAATCGTATCTGCGATCTGGCGTGTCACATCGCTAACGAGATCGCTAGCGATATCGTTGTGTGTAAAGCAGCCTTTAGTCATATAATTTGTAACATCACCGGACCACACAGCAGGTTCTTCACCTCTTATCTCTCTGTTCCAGTATAATACATCTCTCCAAGAACATTCCCATGTACCTGTACTGTTATTATGTACATATTCTCCTTGCAATTTGTAGTATGGACCGTCTGCAGGTGCAATTCGTAGAAATGGCAGCTTTTGTCCTTTAGGTCATGGACTGATTTGGACACAAATGAGACATTATTGAACAACACTTTACACAGTCTCTACCATTCTTTCCCAGTAAAATGTCTGGTAAAACCTCATTATACACATCTCAGCTGATGCAGAACCTCATTATACACAAACCTCACCTGATGAAGAACCTCATTATACACACCTCAGCTGCTGTATGATCTCATAATTCACCTCAGCTGCTAATGTTGCATTATACTGATAGAATGGCTTTCATACCTACACTATACCATTGCATGTGATGTGCAGACAGCAGTGATGCTATGTAACGTATGAGTAGAGATGAGCGGACCCAAACCTTAAAGTTTGGTATTGGTATGGAACATAGAATATACAAAAAAAACAATCAGTGTTTAAGTCGGGTGCTGTGCGTATGCTGAGCACCCAGTAAAACATTTCTGTGCTGAGGTACACTCAGTGCTCGGGTACGCTCAGAGCTCAGGTACTCTTAGTGCTCGGGTACGGTCGGTGCCCAGTCCTTTCTGAGCTGCTTGCAGTGTGTGAACGCCTTGTACTGGGGGTAACGACTTGCAGTGTGTGAACGCCTTGTACTGGGGGTAACGACCATGTGATCAGATGTAGTGCGGACCAAAAAAAACCTCCACCTACTCGCCCGAGGAAGTGATTTGTGTATGGTTGGCTGCATGTGGGCGGAGACTCAAATTACCAATCAGTGTATTTCAAATGAGGTTCAGGTGAAGTTTGGGTCCAGAACAGAACTTTTTCTAAAGTCCGGCTGATCCCGCCGAACCAAACTTTCATAGGTCTATAATCCATATGCTCTCTAGCAAACTACAGACGGACCCGGACATGAACTGGCTTAACCAGGGGGACATGTCTGGCAATGCAGGATCGGAGTCCCTGGTGGCGCAGTGTGTTACTGATGGTAGACTTTGTTTTGGGGGTCCCAGCTCTATGCAGGTCATTCACTAGGTCCTTCGTGTGGTTTTGGAATCACTGTTCTTGTGATCATTTTGACCCCACAGGGTGAGATCTTGCATGGAGCCCCAGATCGAAGGAGATTATCAGTGGTCTTGTATGTCTTCCATTTTCATATGATTTCTCCCACAGTTGGTTTCATCACACCAAGCTGCTTGCCTAGTGCAGATTGTCTTCCCAGCCTGGTGAAGGGCTACAATTTTTTTTTTCTGGTGTCCTTCGACAGTTCTTTGGTCTTCACCTTATTGGAGTTTGGAGTGTGACTGTTTGCCGTTGTGGACAGGTATCTTTTGTACTGATAACTTCAAACAGGTGCTATTACTACAGGTAATGATTGGAGGACAGAGGAGCCTCTTAAGGCTGGGGCCACACTGGGCACTACTGCGATGCTCGCATGAGACTCTGCTCGCGCTGGCAGCACAGCAGCAGCCGAGTGTCATACGAGTGTGCCTGCATCTGAGGTCCGATCATGTGATAAGACCTCAGCTGCAGGAGGCGGGCTGGCACGGAGGAGGGGAGGGAGGGATTTCTCTCCCTCTCTCTCCTCCGTAGTCGGCTATTGCCATTCTCGCACTGCACTGGCAGTACACCGGTGTACCGCGAGTGCAGTGCGATTTTTCTCTCGCCCCATTCACCTGAATGGGTGCGAGAGAAAGAGTCTCAGCTTACAATCGCAGCATGCTGAGATTGTTTCCTCGGTCCGATTAGGGCTGAGAAAATAATCGCCCATGTGTGCTGACACACAGGCTAGAATTGGTCCGAGGGGAATGCGAATTTTATCGCACTCCACTCGCACCGATTTTCTCGCCGTGTGGCTTAGGCATAAAGAAGAAGTTACAGGTCTGTGAGAGCCAGAAATCTTGCATGTTTTTAGATGACTAAATACTTATTTTCCACCATAATTTACAAACAAAATCTTATCAAAACAGACAAGGTGATTTTCTGGATGTTTTCTCATTTTGTCTCATAGTTGTGGTCTACCTATGATGTCAATTACAGGCCTCTCTCATCTTTTTAAGTGGGAGAACCTGCACAATTGGTAATTAAATACTTTTTTTCCCCACTGTAGATACTATGTAAAGAGATAGATACTGTATAACGAGATAGACAGACATTTAGATAGATCATTATTATATATAGGGTTAGATAAATGGATAGCTAGATAAATAAATAATAGAAGGAGGATGAATAGATAGTTACAGGTCTAAGCATTTCAAGCAGATAGAGCTTCAAATAATGGCATGATTAAGAGCAGTCTAACAGCCCACATCTAGCCCACCCGTAGCGAGCACAAACACCGAGCAGCGCCGGCTGCCCCTGCACAGAGCAGCGCCCACAGCCCCAGCACTAGGCTGCAGTGAACATCTGGGCCTCCCCACCTCCTGTGACCCTGCTCCACCACTGCTGCCACCCCACCTCCCCGGTAAGACACCACCGGATTATTAAACAAACCCCATATATTTTCATCTTTATATTTGGGGTGCGTCTTATAAAATGAAAAATACGGTAGATAGAGGGAGAGCTAAATAGATGCTATAGAACGAGATAGACAGACAGATAGATAGAATAAAGGAGGATAGATAGAGATGGATAGATAAATAGATGGATAGATAGAGGGATACATAGATAGAAAAAAGGAGCATAGATGGATAGAAGAAAGGAGGATAGATAGCTAGTATATAAAGGGATAGATAGATTGAATAAAGGAGGATAGAGATATATAGATAGACAGATAATAGATGGATAGATAGATAAAGGGATAGAGGGTTAGATTATAGAAGAAAGGAGGATATATAGATAGATAATAGATAGTATATAAAGGGATAGATAGATAGATTGATAAATAGATGGAGGATAGATAGAGAGATGATAGATAGAGGGATACATAGATAGAAGAAAGGAGGATACATGTATAGAAAAAAGGAGGATTGATAGATAATCTAATAAATAAAGCTGAGTGTGTGTGTGTGTGTGTGTGTGTGTGTGTGTGTGTGTGTGTGTGTGTGTGTGTGTGTGTGTGTGTGTGTGTGTGTGTGTGTGTGTGTGTGTATGTCCGGGATTGGCATCTGCACCATCGCAGCTACAGCCACAACATTTTGCACACTCACACTTCTAGACCCGAGAGCGTAATAGGCTATGTTTTGAGGGGAAATTTTAACCCCGCGCTTTACAGTTATTCACCAAAAAACCTGCCTCCATTAAAGCGAATGGAGCTGGGAGCCACAGTGCAGCCAGAACTTCAGAAGAATGCGCAGCCACGCTCTTATATGGAATGTTGGCATGTCACAATGCAGCCAGGGAAAGAGGCAGACACAGACAGGGAAAGAGGTAGACACAGACAGGGTAAGAAACAGACAGAGACAGACACAAAGAGACAGACTGACAGGGAAAGAGACAGACACAGACAAAGAGACAGAAAGACACAGGGAAACAGACAGGGAAAGAAAGGGAAAGAGAGACAGGGTAAGAGACAGACAAAGAGACAGACACAGGGAAAGAGACAGAGGGAGAGAGGGAAAGAAACAGACAGGGAAAGAGACAGACAGGGAAAGTGACAGAGATAGATAGACAGACAGGGAAAGAGATTGAGACAGACAGGGAAAGAGACAGACAAAGAGATAGAGAGAGAGACAGAGAGATATATACAGAGGGGGAGACAGACAGAGAATGGGAGAGAAACAGAGAGACAGTTACTATCCCGGGCGTTAATATATTCTATTTATACATTCTGTCCCGGGAATGTTAATACATTCTATTTTGTTAACAACAGTTATTAACCCGGGCGAAGCCGGGTAGTACAGCTAGTAGTATATAAAGGGATAGATAGATGGATAAATAGATGGAGGATAGATAGACAGAGAGATGATAGAATAAAGGAAGATAGAGAGATGGCTAGATAGAGGGATACATAGAAGAAAGGGGGATAGATGGATAGAAGAAAGGAGGATTGATGGATAGAAGAAAGGAGGATAGATAGCTAGTATATAAAGGGATAGATAGATAGATAGATATTGCACACTATACAGGACACACACACATCCTGTACATAACATGACACATACAGACAGCACATAATACATTACACATATGACACCGCACGTTATGCTCCTCTATGTAGCTGTTTTCTTTTTCCAAAGGAAAGGAGGCACCACTCCCCCATCTCTCTGGTAAAGATGGGAACAGACAGGACACAGAGCCCACAGGAGGGGAGGGCATCCCCTGCTGGAACCTGTGCACAGCAGGAGCAACAAATGAAACTCAGTTGCTGCTCCCTTTGGCACCCCCTTTGTATTCTGCCTGCCGGCACCCTGTGCGATCGCACCAGTTGCACATAGCTAAAGCCGGCCATGATGGTAGTGACGAATCATGTGCTGACCCCTGTCGCTTTCATGATGTATTTCCTGTCAGAGCCGACAGCGCTGGCACTCACAGGAAAGAACCATTTCTGCTAATCAGAGCTGTTTAGCTCTAATCATCAGAAATACAGAAGCAATCAGACACTGCAGTGATAAAGTCCTCTAGAGGGACTAGTAAAACAAAGAAAAAATGTATAAAAAAATGTTTTGAACAATATGAAAAAATAAACCCTAAAAATTTGTCACCCCCCCCATTCGCCCCATTGAATATATGAAAATAGAAGTTAAAAAATATACCCATATTTGGTATTGCTGCATTCAGAAAGGCCCAATCTATCAAAATATACCGTATTTTTCGGACTATAAGACGAACCGGACCATTAGACGCACCCTGGCTTTAGAGCAGGAAAATAGGAAAATAAAATTTTAAGCGAAAAATGGAGTCATGACACACTGTTATGGGTCGAGGATCTGCTGCTGACACTATTATGGGGGTAATGTCCCCAAATTCTCTACTAAGGTACCCCATCCTGGTAATGATCCTCATGCCTTGTATATACAGTATCCTGCTATATATCCCATCCTGGCATATGGTCCCCTCCTGCTATATACGGTAACCCATCCTGGCAAATACCCCCAACCTGCTATATACCCCCATCCTGCTCATATACCCCAATCCTGCTCATATACCCCCATCCTTCTCATATACCCCCATCCATCCTGCTATACACCCCCATCCTGTGGCACATAAAAAAAAAAACGTTTATACTCACCTCACTCCCTGCAGCATCGCTCTTCCTCCGTCTGTGTCAGCGGCAGCGCCGCAGAGAGGAGCCGTCCTCGTTCCCTTGCAGCATCGCAATGTCCTCCTGGCTGCCGGCGGCCGCTGAGTGGAGCCGTCCCCGTTCCCCTGCAGCATCACGATGTCCTCCTGTCTGTGCCGGCGGCTGCGTGTGAACACGTGCGCACAACGATGACGTCATCGCTGTACGCACCGCTAGTCTCCACTCAGCGGCCGCCACCGTCAGCCAGGAGGAGATTGCGATGCTGCAGGGGAACGGTGATAGGTGAATATACTAATTCACTGCACCCCACGCTGATGATAATGTGCGGGGGGCAGTGAATACAGCCGCACATGATCACTCCAGGCTGTAGTTGCCAGGGTGATCATGCGGGCGGCTGTTTATCCCCCGCCCATCATCCCGCCCACCTGTCAGCGCCGACTTCAGCGCTGAAAGATGGGCGGGAGGATGGGCGTGCATATTAAATTAGCAGTTCCACGTGGTCACGGCAGGCGCTGCTGCAGCCTGCTCGTGCCCCCGATGACCCGCTCCACCGCAGCACCCTCATTCCCCGCAGCCCTACATTCAGACTATAAGACGCACCCCCCCACTTTCCCCCAACATTTGGGGGGAAAAAAGTGCGTCTTATAGTCCGAAAAATACGGTAAATTAATCTGATTAGTATATGATGTGGTGAGAAAAAAAATGTCAAACACCAAAATTAAGTTTTTTGGTTGCGGAAAAAGTTTTTAAAAATGCAATAATTGGCACTTAAAACGTGGTATGTGTACAAAAATGGTATGATGAAAAACGCCAGCTCAAAACATAAAAAATAATCAGTCACAGAGCCCCAAATCACGAAAAATAAGAAGAATATGGGTCTCAGAAAAATGGTGCCAAAAGTGCGTTTTTTTGTTTGTTTTTTTGTCAAACTTCTGAATTTTTTGAATTTCTTAGATAAAGGTAAAAGTATAAATGTTTTGGTATCAACGAACGCATACTGGCCTGAGGCATCATATGGACACATCAGTGTTACCATAGAGTGAACACGGTGACTAAAAGACCCCAAAACCAATCGTGCAATTACACTGTTTTTGCAATTTCACCACACTTGGAATTTTTTTTCCAATTTTCCAGTACACTATATGGTAAAACTAATGATTTCTTTCAAAAGTACAACTCTCAAACGTACAACCCTCAAAAAGCAACCCCGCATATGACAAGATTGACAGCTCAAAAAAAAAAAAAAAAATTATGGCTCACTGAAAAAGAGGAGGAAAAAACGGAAAATCGCCCGCTGGTGAAGGGGTTGACACCATGCTCATCCTTCACATTTTAGGCAAAGTATCCATTTCCTTTGTTTCAAATATCTCCTAAATGTACCTACTACTTTGAATATGCACCAAACAATCTAATTATGCTTTTATCTAAGACTAACATCCTCAATAAACCAAACATCCCGCTCCCGTCTCCATGACTTTTCTCAGGCTGCACCAATTCTCTGGAATACACTACCCAGGGCAATTTGATTACTCTCAAATACCCACAGTTTTAACCTCTTCACCAGGCAACCTGTTTCCACCCTCCAGACTAGGCCAATTTTATCAATTCTGACTAGCCTCACTTTATAAGGTAGTACCAGTGCTTCTTAATAAATTAGACTATCATCCAAAAGTTAATTAATTTCAGTTATTAAATACAAAAAGTGAAACACATATTATACAGAGATCTATTTCAAGTGTTTATTTCTGTTAATGTTGATGAAAACCCAAAAGTCATTATCTCAGAAAATTAGAATTACCACAAAACATCTGCAGAGGCTTCCTAAGCATTTAAAATGGTTTCTAAAGCTGGTACAGTAGGCTACACAAGCCAGGGGAGGACTGCTGATGTAACGTCCTGGACTAGACAGGTAGTCACAGATAGACCCCCGAATTAAACCTGTCCCTCAATAAGGTAACATCAGCCAACCTTTAAAACCCTAGTCACCACTCTCAGGGTTGGATGGACACACCAGAGGGCGTGACCAGTTGGTTGGTGCACACCCACCTAAAGGCTACTTTACACACTGCGATATCGGTCCCGATATCGCTAGTCTGGGTACCCGCCCCCATCTGTTGCGCGACACGGGCATATCGCTGCCCGTGCCGCACAACATCGCCCACAGCCGTCACACATACTTACCTGTCCGGCGACGTCGCTGTGACCGGCGAACCGCCTCCTTTCTAAGGGGGCGGTCCGTGCGGCGTCACAGCGACGTCACTGAACCGCCGCCCAATAGCAGCGGAGGGGTGGAGATGAGCGGGACGTAACATCCTGCCCACCTCCTTCCTTCCTCATAGCGGCCGGGAGGCTGGTAGGGAGAGCTTCCTCGCTCCTGCGGCGTCACACGCAGCGATGTGTGCTGCCGCAGGAGCGACGAACAACCTCGTTACTGCTGCAGTAACGATAATTGGGAATGGACCCCCGTGTCGCCGATTAGCGATTTTGCACGGTTTTGCAACGATGCAAAATCGCTTATCGATGTCACACGCAACGGCATCGCTAATGCGGCCGGATGTGCGTCACAAAATCCGTGACCCCAACGACTCCGCATTAGCGATGTCGTAGCGTGTAAAGCCCGCTTAAGAGTTCAAACAGCCTGGGGCTGGAGAAGAGTCAGTTCCCAGTAGGAGTAGTCTGAAAAGAGGAGTGTGGAGTGCAGCAGGCCTGTGGTGACTGACAGGTGCCAGGGTCTTAGCCCTGGTACCTCGGCTAGGAGGCATATGGTGGCCTAGCCTGCAGGAGCCGGGAAGACGGCTCGGTGGAACCGTGGTGGACCGGGACAGGGTAGTAGCCCGCCGGTACCGACCCGGGGAACCGACTCGGAAACCGGAGCACACAGCGGGTACTCAGACCCTGAAACGAGGTCCAGAATCCACTGGACCGAGTTAATTCACTGATTGCGGTCTTGACTATAGGTCCTTTCCCACCCAATTCCCGACTGAAGACAACAGCCCAGCGAGGGGATTAGAAAGCCACCGCACAGGCAGAGAGATTCCACGGGCCAGCGTGTGCGGGCAAACGGGCTCTGCGGACATATACACAGTTGGGAACGGACTCCCATCGCTGAAGCGCAGGAGCCCAAATACACTACACAGTGCAGGAGAAAGGCCAAGACTACCAAACCGGGTGGGGGAGCAGGCGCAGCCGGCTGCGGGCACCGACCACCATCAACTTTGTTTACCAGAGACTTGTGTGTGTCAATAATAGTGAGTACAACAGTGCCATCCGGCCGCATACCGCCCTGCATCGCCCAGCTTCTACTACTCTCAACGGGTCCCGGGGCCATCATTCCTGCCCACGGAGGGGTTAACATCTTGCTGCATCACCATCTCCCCCGGGTGCCCCGTAACCGCAGCAGTGGTGTCTACACCTTCACCACATCCCGTGGGTGGCGTCACGAACTCAAACACGGCTCTGGCCATACACCTACCTACCCCCTAAGTAGCGCCAGCATGCTTTCGGAGCGAAGTGCGCCGGGTCCGGAGGCGCTCGAGCCACCCACCAACGAGCCCGGATCCGAGCGGCTCGGCTGTGCGGGGCGGTACACTGACTTGACAGATGTCCAGAAGGCAGTCATTGACACACTCCACAGGGAGAGTAAGCCACAAAAGGCCATTGCTAAAGAAGCTGGCTGTTCACAGAGTGCTGTATCCAAGCATATTAATGGAAAGTTGAGTGGATGGAAAAAGTGTGGTAGAAAAAGGTTAACAAGCAACTGGGATAACCGCAGCCTTGATAGGATTGTTAAGAAAAGCGAATTTAAAAATTTGGGGGAGATTCACAAGGAGTGAACTGCTGCTGGAGTCAATGCTAAAAGATTCACCACACACAGACATATCCAGGTCATGGGCTACAGCTGTTGCATTCCTTGTGTTAAGCAACTCATGACCAATAGACAATGCCAGAAGCGTCTTACCTGGGCCAAGGCGAAAAAGAACTGGACTGTTGCTCAGTGGTCCAAGGTGTTGTTTTCAGGTGAAAGTAAATGTTGCATTTCATTTGGAAATCGCGGTCCCAGAGTCTGGAGAAAGAGTGGACAGGCCACAATCCAAGCTGCTTGAGGTCTAGTGTGAAGCTTGCATAATCCGTCATGGTTTGGGGAGCCATGTCATCTGCTGGTGTAGGTCCACTGTGGTTATCAAGACCAACATCAGCGCAGCCATCTACCAGGAAATTTTACAGCACTTCATGCTTCCCTTTGTCGACAAGCTTTTGGGAGATGGAAATTTCATTTCCCAGCAGGACTTGGCACCTGTCCACGCTGCCAAAGTACCAATACCTGGTTTAATAACCACAGTACTACAAATTCACCTGACCTTTAACCCCATTGAGAATCTACGTGGTATTGTCAAGAGGAAGATGAGAGACCAGACCCAACAATGCAGATGAGCTGAAGGCTGCTATCAAAGCAACCTGGGTTTCCATAACACCTCAGCAGTGCCACAGGCTGATCGCCTCCATGCCACGCCGCATTGATGCAGTAATTCATGCAAAAGGAGCCCAGACCAAGTATTGAGGGCATTTACTGTACAGACTTTTTAGTAGGGGCCAACATTTCTGAGCTTAAAATCATTTTTTCGGTTGGTTTTATATAATATTCTAATTTTCTGAGATCATGAATTCTGGGCTTTCATTGGCTGTAAGCCATAATCATTAACATTAAAGGGTGCTTTACACGAGACGATGGATTGTGCGATGCATCGTCGGGGTCACGGTTTTTGTGACGCACATCCAGCATCGTACACGACTTCGTCTCGTGTGAAACCTCTGAGCGACGCAGTATCGCTCACAAATCGTGAGTCGTGTACTCGTCTCTCAGTTTCATAATATCGTTTATTTTTCCTGCAGCAGGTTGTTAATCGTTCCCGTGGCAGCACACGGTGCTCCGTGTGACACCACGGGAACGATGAACACAGTTTACCTGCGTCCCGTGGCTCCCGCCGGCAGTGCGGAAGGAAAGAGGTGGGTGGGATGTTTACATCCCGCTCATCTCCACCCCTCCGCTTCTATTGGCCGGCCGCTGAGGTGACGTCGCTGTGACGCCGAACGTCCCTCCCCATTCAGGAAGTGAACGTTCGCCGCCCACAGTGAGGTCGCTCAGCAGGTAAGTACGTGTGACGGGGGTGTCACGACTGTGCGACACGGGCAGCGATTTGCCCGTGACACACAAACGACGGGGGCGGGGTACGATCGATTGTGAAATCGCACAATCGGTCGTCCCGTGTAAACAACAGTTAATAAACACTTGAAATAGATCACTCTGTATGTAGGGACTCTATATATGCGTTTCCCTTTTTGTATTGAATTACTGAAATAAATTAAACTTTTTGATGATATTCTAATTTATTGAGCTGCACTTGTAACTCTGGAACACTTCAACGGATCCCAGTGATTCTGAGAGAGTTGTTTTTTGTGTGACACATTGTATGTCATGCTCGTGGTAAAATTAAGATGACATTTTTTGCATTTATTTGTGAAAATATTGTCGATTTGTGAAAAATTTTAAAAATGTCACAATTTTCAAACTATTAATTTGTATGTTTTGTGACTCAGTAAAGGGTATGGTGGTAGATGGGAGATTTATTCCACCTAGCAGATGCCTTTTGCACTGGTGAGCAGCAGGAAAAGAGAGAAAACCTGGCCAAGATCTTCTCTGCTATTCCAGGTTTTTGGGGCAACTCTCAAGGGGCACAGCTGCAGGATTAACATAGTATAAATAGGCAGCCGTACCCTCTCTATGTGGTGGGTGTTTGGGCTGGAAAGTGATATACCTGAATGGACTGACACCTCCAGAACCTTTGCTGTGCTCTTTGACAAGCTGAACTTCTGCTTTGCATTCCTGTCTGAAATAAGACTGTAGATAAAAAAACCTGTAGACAAAGAAGCGCAATAGGGTCTTACCCTGACAGACAGGGGGTGACAGAAAGGATAATCCTACTCACCAAGGAGGGTTGTGAAAGGCACAACTCCTGTAACAGTATAAATCCGGATCAACGGCAGCAGTACCCCAGGTGGCTGATAACAGAGAGAGATTGTAGAATGGGGCTTTGTAAACCGCGCCAAAGATCACTGATGAAATCTTGGATTAATGTAACCTTTTTATTCTTGTTCAGGTCTACGTGACCCGCCCCAGGGCTGTGGGGTACTCAGTTCCGGGTGTTGGTTAATTGGATTATGTCACGGGGGCCTGTGCCCGGTTCCGTGGCCCTGGTGGTCGCTGAAAGTCAATAAGTAATAAAAATAAAAAATAATAAAATAAAAAAAAAATAATAAAGAAAATAAATAAATAAATAAGTATTTCGTGACGCCACCTATGGTTCCAGTATGGTTACTGGGGCTGCAGGTCAGACCTCTGGGCTGATGGTTAGGCAGCCAGTTGTTTACGCTTCCCGTAGGTGAAGCGGGGTCCCCAGGGCAGTTTTAGTAGTACAGAGATATGGCGGTTTTTCTTCACAGCCTTTTCAACTGTCACTTTAGTGCAGCAGCCTATGGCTTCTCAGATGAAGAAATAAAGTGCGTCACACCAATTCATTAACTCTGACAGGATTTTACTTGCAGGTGTTAAAAAGGGGTTCAGTTTCTGATGTTACAGTTTTTTTGGGTAATCTGGGAACAGTTCAGGATCTCTGCACCAGGTAGTTGTGAGGCCTCCCTGCTGCGCTGTGTCTCTCCTTGGTACTAGGCTGCCTGTAGCTATACCTCGACCCTCTCTCACTGTCTTCACCTGTATGGCAGGCAGCGGGAGCTTCTCTAAGGGGCACTGCTGTACTCACTGCGGTCCCTAAGCTCTATGTAGCGGCTTTGCCTTCAGGTGCTGCTGCGGCCAGGAGATCTGCAGTCTCCCTGGCCCCCGGTCTTTATTGCTGGGCAGATTAGATCCCTCACAATCTCGGACGCCGGTGTCCGATAATCAGCGCTGTTCCTTGGGGATGAACCGGTCAGGCTCCACCTCCCCGGTCACTCCTCTTTTGCCTCACTCTTGAGCCCTCAGGCGGTCACACAGTTACTTGTGCGGGCTAAGCACCGCCCTCTCCATTTTTATGTCTTCCCTCACTCTCTGCTCGCACAGTCTCCTTTTCTCCAACTGTCAACTGTCTCTCTGACTCCACCTCCAAACCTGGCTTTAAAGGGGACCTCACCTGAACTCGACTTGTAGAGCTCCCCCTCCAGGCTTGAAGTGGAGATGTTGTATGTGGGATTACCTGATGTGGAGATCCTTCCCTGCCCAGGTACAGGTATATTTGTGGCAACTGAACCCTGGGGTGCCACATACGCGTTTCAGGAGGCTCTGCTCCCTTCCTCAGGACCAAACAGGCATAAGCTACATCAAATCCGATTTGATGTAACTTATGCCTGTTTGGTCCTGAGGAAGGGAGCAGAGCCTCCTGAAACGCGTAGACCTGTGCAAGAATAAAAAGTTTACATTAATCCAAGATTTCATCAGTGATCTTTGGCGCGGTTTACAAAGCCCCATTCTACAATCTCTCTCTGAAATAAGACTGTGCATTTGTTTGTTTTCAGTGTAAATAAAACTCTGACTTTATGGATTGAAAACCTGCGTGTGCCTCATTACTGCACCCCTGCCATTATCTACCAGAGCTGATTCCCTACAGCTTTTAAACCAGAGAGATATGTCACCAAAATAGTAAATAACATTCCCCACATGTCTACTTTACATCATCATTGTGAGCCCAAGAAGGTGATTGCGGTTTCTAACTGCACGGCACCAGAGCCTGACACGTGGGTGGTGTTGCTACCCTGCAAATACATACGTGTGTGCATCCTGCAGCCACCGAGCCACTGCTGAGTGACGCACATCACTGATCAGTGTCCAAGCTTGATTTTGGCCAGGATTTGTTTTTGATTGTTGGTATTTTATATAAAACTCCAGTTTTCTGCATGGCTATACCCTGGACATGCTTTGAGTGCATTCATAAACTTCTACATTTTCAGGGTTTAAATCCTAAGTCATATGAAATGGCTTGTTTAAAAGGCCACTTTTGACTTTTAGGATTGCTACTTCCAATAGGTGGCACTAGAGTTTGTCTCTTTCCTGGAGAGACAATTTGAATATTTCCCAGAGGGGCTTTGCAGCTATTAAGACCCCTCACTGTCCGCCAGACTGGTTTGTCAGGTCTCCGTAAGGAGAATAGTTTTCCCCGTGGTCCCCACTATAGCGTCTCATAAGCCAGATCAGTTCCCAAAATTTGCACTGACGAGGGGCAATCACGCCGAAACATCGTGTCTGCAAATTGGGGTTCTGATCTGGTTTAAATCCTACTCACACATGCCATCCTAATGCACTCAACCAAACACACACGCTAACCTGATGTACTCTACATGACACACACGACAACCTGATGGACAATGTGATGTACTCTGCATAACTCACATATGCCAACCTGACACGCTCTTCACATCTCACACATGCCAATCTGATGTATTCTACACAACACACACTTGCCAACCAGACACCACCACATTATTAAATTCACATAACAGGTGCCGGCTCCAAAATGTCACTTCTTCCCTTCCAAACCCTGCCGTGTGTCCAAACATTGTTTTGTCACCACATATGGGGTATCAGGATAAGAGAAATTGCCCACAAATTTTGGGGTCCATTTTATCCTGTTGCCCCTGTGAAAAGGAAAAATATGCAATCGAAAGAACATTTTTGTGGTAAATGTATTTTTTTTTTATTTTCATGGCACAAAATTCCCTAAAACACCTGGGGTTTGACAGGGCCCACCACACATCTACTTGAATTCCTTGGGGAGTCTAGTTTCCAAAATTGGTTCACTTCTGGGGGCTTTCCACTGTTTAGCCACATCAGGGTCTCTCCAAATGCAGCATGACACCTACAGATCATTACATCAAATTCTGCGCTCCAAAACGTCATTTCTTCCCATCCGAGCCCTGCCATGCACCCATAAAATGGTTTCCTACAACATATGGGGCATCATTATACCCGGGAGAAATTGCCCAATAAATTGTGGGGTCCAAGTTATCCTGTTGCCCTTGTGAAAATGAAAAAAAAGAGGCTAAAAGAACATTTTTGTGGTAAAATTGATTTTATTTTTTTTTAATTTTTTTTTCATTTTCAAGTCACAAATTTATAAAATCCCCTAAACCATCTAGGTATTCAAAGTGCTCACCACACATCTATATACATTCTTTGGGGGGGGGGGTCTATCTATTTTCCAAAATAGTAAACTTAAGGTCACTTCAAATGTGAAATGGTCCCTAAAAAAAAAAAAAAAAAGTTGCTTTGTAAATTTTGTTGTAAAATTGCTGATAAATTTTGAACCCTTCTAACTTCTTAACCAAAAAAAAATTCAAAAATTGTGTTGATGTAAAGTAGACATGTGGGAACTGTAATTTAATTTTTTTGTGTGACATAACTTTCTGGTTTAATGTCAGAAAAATTGAAAGATGCAAAATTTTCAACATTTTTGCCAATTTCCATTTTTTTTCAGGAATGTAAAAAAGATATTGTCCTAAATTCATCAATATGTAGTACAATCTGTCACGAAAAAAACAGTTGCAGAATCATTGGGGTCTGTTCAAGCGTTCCAGATTTCACCTCAAAAAGTGACACTGGTCAGAATTGAAAAAATGGCGCGGCCATGAAGGTGAAAACAGGCTCGAGGGTGAAGGGGTTGAAATTTTACTGTGTTAGTAATGGGGGTGAAAGACACCTCACCATTTCTAACACTGAGGCTTGATGCCAGCTGTGTTTTTGGATGCTACACAGTGGACATCAACCCCAAAAACCTTTACCCAATTTCCCACTGTATGAGGGATTCAGGGAGAGATGAGGTGAAGTGCCTGAATTGGAGAATCTCCAGTTGCTCCACTTCTAGGGTAGGAGCGGGCTGTATTTTTAGGCTGTGAAGAGCCCAATAATCATGGTGTATAGATGTTCTTAGTCGATTCGGATTTTCAAAGCTCTTTTGCGTGATTACTCTCGCTGTTCCCGCTTCCAAACACCTCTGGGGGGTTTCTGTGCAACAATGTGTCCGCCATGCCATAAATCTATAGGGGCCTCTATCAATCTCAGAGTAGCTGTTGTTTGTGGATCAGAAGCCAAGAGCAGGAGAACAAGAAACATGTCTTTACTCCACATTTTCTAGGACAATCCACCCTCCACATTGATGGTTTTATTATTTAAAATTGCATTTTTTCAACTTGTAACACTAAAACTCTTGATGTGTATGTTTCTACAGACCGTCAGCAAGGACCACTGAGTCCAGACTTGCCGTGGATGCTACTGCGGAGAATGTTACGTAAGTAGTTTGCTGGCATGCAATAATGGAAATAAAAGATTAATATTTTTATATGAAGTTAAACTTAACTTAAAGGGGTTATCCGGCTTATTTTGTTTTGTTTGCTTTTTTCACTATTGGCATACATAGGGGCAGGTAATAGATACCAAGCAACTACTTACCGGCCCTGCTGTCAGCCCCTCTACCCCGCCTCAGAGCAGTCATGTGACCGCTCCTGCCGGGATTTTGCTACTTCCTGTGATGTCAACTGAGCAAGGAGTTTGTTGATGGGTATCTGTTAGGGCCAGATGGATGGGCAGACCCGGGAGGTGGATCCACTGGACCGAACTCCCCGAAGAGGGAACGGAGTCCGGTAGCCGGAGCACTTTAGGTAGCAGAACAGTCCGTGCACTTAGAACACAATGGAGAAGTCCCTGGGACCACGGGGTCACTGATGGTGGTCCGGGTGACGGAGCTCAGGTTCGGAAGCCGGGATGATGTTAGGCGGGGTCCGGAACCGTTGGAGCAAGATGACGGGTCACCGCAGGGAACCGGGATGGTATGGACTGTCAGGATGGCAGATAGGCAGCGTTCGGGGTTCGAGATACAGCAGGACCGGATGGCAATGCAGGCTCGGCTCTAAAAGAGAGAGAGGTAAGTATCTCACAGGAACACAAGGAGACCTGACTCCTAGCTTGGGAAACACGAAGAACAGGCCCCGCCCCCTTGGACATTAATCCCCTTTATACCCTGTACCTGTGTGCATCATTTCCTGTCAGTGGACACTGGCCCTTCAAGAAAGGGTCAGTGACCGCGCGCGCGCCCTAATGCGCATGCGCGCGGCCCGGGTGCCAGAAGCCAGGGCAGGAAGCTGAGAGGAGGAAGCAGCAGCGCCGGCCAGGGGCTGGGAAGCCGACGGGCGCCGGGAGCGGGGACCAGGGAGCCTGGGGAGCGCGGCCAAAGGAGGCTGGAGAGCGGGGAGCGTGGCAGGTGAGCCGGGGAGCGGAGCGGAGGACCCGGGGAGCGTGACAGTACCCCCCCCCCACGCCCCCCTCCCCGCAACCGGGACAGGAAGGCACGGATCAGCGGAGTGCCCACATTCTCCCTGGGCTCCCAGGATCTATCCTCAGGACCATACCCTGCCCAGTCCACCAGGAAGAACTGTCGGCCTCGAACGGTCTTCATGGCCACGATATCCCTTACCGCATAGATGTCGTCCTCAGCAATAGGAGGAGGGGCCGGACTGGCAGCAGCGGAGAAGGGACCAAGGACAACCGGCTTGAGCAGAGAGACGTGGAAGGAGTTGGGTATCCTCATCGTGGCCGGAAGCTGCAGTTTGTAGGAGACCTCATTGATCTTGCCGATGACTTTAAACGGTCCGATGTAGCGAGGTCCCAGCTTGTAGGATGGTAACTTCAATCGGACGTACTTGGAAGCAAGCCAGACGAGATCTCCCGGAGAGAAACATGGAGGATCCAGACGTCTCTTGTCCGCGTGTCTCTTCATCCGCAGGGATGCACGTGCAAGGGACGCCTTAACTGAGTCCCAAATGGTTGTAAAGTCACGGAGTACTGCATCAGCAGCAGGGATGTCCGAGGAAGAGGATACAGGCAATGGGACAGACGGCTGAAGTCCGTAGACGACATGGAAGGGAGAACAGGAGGAGGACTCACTGACGTGGTGATTATGGGAGAATTCCGCCCAAGGAAGAAGTGTGGACCAATCATCATGATGGGCGTTGACGTAGTGACGTAAGAAAGTGGTCAATATCTGATTGACCCGTTCCACTTGGCCGTTCGACTGAGGATGGTAGGCAGAGGAAAAGTCCAGCGTTACTCCCAGATGTTTACAGAGAGCCCTCCAGAAGCGGGAGGTGAACTGAGTTCCTCTGTCGGACACAATGTGTGATGGAAAGCCGTGCAAGCGGAAGATGTGATGTATATAGGCGTCCGCGAGTTCCTGGGCAGAGGGCAGTCCAGCCATAGGGACGAAATGGGCCATTTTAGAGAACCGATCCACCACGACCCATATGACTGTGTGTCCGGAGGACAATGGCAAGTCCGTAATAAAGTCCATCGCAATGTGTTGCCAGGGAACTGAGGGTATGGGCAGAGGCAGAAGACGGCCATATGGCAGGTGTTTGGGCGTCTTGTTCCTGGCACAAGAAGAGCAAGCAGAGACAAAAGAGGCGACGTCCGTGCGAAGGGATGGCCACCAGTAATGACGTACAATCGCACCCCATGTCCTCTTCTGACCAGCATGACTGGCTGTTTTCGAGGCATGGCCCCAGTGTAGCACTTTATGCCTGTCTGTCTCAGAGACATAGGTCTTCCCGGGCGGTATCTGGGCCAGGGTGACAGGAGCCACCGGAATAATCTTACTTGGACAGACGATGGGTTGGGATGTCTCCTCTTCCTGCTCCATGGGCATGAAAGTCCTAGACAAGGCATCAGCACGTACATTCTTGTCCGCGGGTCGGAAATGGAGCTGGAAATCGAACCGGGCAAAGAACAAGGACCACCTGGCTTGCCGGGGGTTCAGTCGCTGAGCAGACCGCAGGTATTCCAGGTTTTTGTGGTCCGTGTAAATAATGACGGGGTACACTGCACCTTCCAGGAGATAGCGCCATTCCTCCAGAGCCAGTTTGACTGCCAATAGCTCTCGGTCACCGATGGTGTAATTGCGTTCAGGGGCGGAGAAGCTCTTGGAGAAGAAACCGCAAGTCACCATCTTCCCGGAGGAGGACTTCTGCATGAGCACTGCTCCGGCTCCTGAGGAGGAGGCATCCACCTCCAAGGTGAACTGGCGGTTTAACTCTGGACGGTGGAGTACAGGAGAGGAGGCAAAGGCTCGCTTTAGAGAGCCAAACGCGGCGTCGGCCGCAGGTGACCAGTCCTTTGGATTAGCCCCCTTCTTGGTCAAGGCGGAGAGAGGAGCAGTCAGAGCAGAGAAGTGAGGAATGAACTGGCGGTAATAATTGGCGAATCCCAGAAAACGTTGGATTGCCTTCAGTCCAGAAGAAGGAGGCCAGTTGAGAATGGCAGAGACCTTCTTTGGGTCCATCTGCAGTCCGGTCTCGGTGATGAGGTAACCCAGGAAGGGGAGAGAAGACTGTTCGAAGACACACTTCTCGTACTTGGCGTACAGACGATTCTCTCTCAGTCTTTGTAGAACCTGTTGCACGTTCTTACGGTGGGTCTGGAGGTCCGGAGAGAAGACAAGGATGTCATCCAGATATACCACCACACAGACGTAGAGAAGGTCCCGGAACACGTCGTTCACTAATTCTTGGAAGACGGCTGGTGCGTTACACAGGCCGAAGGGCATCACGCAGTATTCATAGTGCCCATCACGAGTGTTGAACGCGGTCTTCCATTCGTCCCCTGAGCGAATACGGACCAGGTTGTAGGCACCCCGAAGATCCAACTTGGTGAAGACACGAGCTCCTCTGAGCCGATCAAACAATTCGGGGATGAGCGGCAGGGGGTACTTGTTTTTTACGGTAATTTGGTTCAATCCCCGGTAGTCTATGCATGGTCGTAGGTCGCCCTCTTTCTTCTTTACAAAGAAAAAGCCAGCTCCAGCAGGAGAGGAGGATCTCCGAATGAATCCCCTAGCCAGGCTCTCTGTGATGTACGTAGACATGGCCCTTGTTTCGGCTGGAGACAATGGATATATCCTTCCTCGAGGTGGTGTAGTTCCCGGGAGCAGGTCAATGGCACAATCGTAAGGGCGATGTGGCGGAAGTACCTCTGACTCCTTCTTATCAAAGACGTCTACGAAGGACCAATAGGCTGAGGGTAGTCCCGGTAGGGTCTCTGGAACCGGAGGTCGCCGGATGGGTTTTATGGTCTTCAGACAGGTATCATGGCAAGAAGACCCCCATCGAGTGATATCGCCAGTGCCCCAGCTGACTGAAGGTTCGTGTGTCCGCAACCAAGGAAGACCCAGCAGGATTTGATGTGACATGTGTGGGAGGACGTAGAGAGCGATGTTCTCGGTGTGCAGAGCGCCGATACGCAGTTCAAGCGGCTTGGTGATCCAGGAGATGGTGTCAGAGAGGGGTCTCCCATCCACAGAGGCAATCACAAGAGGTTTGGCGAGTGGAGTAACAGGCACCTGGTATTTGTCCACCGTGGCCTGCTGGATAAAATTGCCTGCTGCCCCAGAATCGAGGTACGCCTCAGCCGTAAACCGCGTCTCTCCCGTTGTCACTTGCACAGTCCATGTAACCGGGTCTGAGAGAGTCCCAGCACCTAGGGTGGCCTCTCCTACCAACCCTAGGCTTTGGAGTTTCCCGGCCTCTCTGGACAGGCGCGTAGCAGGTGTGTGCCCTCTCCGCAGTAGAAGCAGAGACCCTTGGCGAGTCGCTCTGCTCGACGTTGTTCAGACTGTCGCACACGGTCGATCTGCATGGGCTCATGGACGGAGGCACCAGAGGTCGTTGACTGGAGTACGGCGGGCTTCTGTGGAGGAGAGGCATGCCGTACCGGACGTCTCTCACGGGACACCTCTTTGGACCGCTCCTGAAAGCGAATGTCCACTCGAGTCGCTAGGGTAATCAGGGCGTCCAGGGTGGACGGTACGTCACGTCCAGCCAGCTCATCTTTGATTCGACCCGCGAGTCCTTCCCAGAAGGCGGCTGTTAGGGCCTCGTTATTCCACCCGAGTTCTGAAGCCAAGGTGCGGAAACGGATGGCGTATTGATCCACCGTCAGAGTTCCTTGACGTAACCGGAGAAGAGATGAAGCAGACGCGGAGGCGCGTCCCGGCTCGTCAAAGGTGCTGCGAAAGGCCTGCAGGAACTCTTGGAGATTCTTGGTCATAGGGTCCTCCTTCTCCCACAAGGGGTTCATCCACGCCAGTGCCTCGCCCTCTAGGTGAGACATTATGAAGGCGACCTTGGCTTGGTCGGAGGCAAACAAATGCGGCAGCTGCGTGAAATGAAGGGAGCATTGGTTTATAAACCCCCTGCAGGTCTTGGGATCTCCGGCGTAACGGGGTGGTGAAGCCAAACGAAGTCTGGAAGCATCCGAAGAGGCTGCCACGGGAGCGGGAGCCGTGGATTGACTAGTGGAGACCCGGGGCGCAGAAGATGTGACCGAGGCTTGTAGCGTGTTCAGGCGGGCGTCCACGGAAGTCATAAAGTTCAGCATGCGGGTCTGGACTTCACGCTGGCGTTGGAGTTCCTCTTGCAAGGCCGCTAGCGCTTCGGCGGGATCCATGGCCTGTTCTTACTGTTAGGGCCAGATGGATGGGCAGACCCGGGAGGTGGATCCACTGGACCGAACTCCCCGAAGAGGGAACGGAGTCCGGTAGCCGGAGCACTTTAGGTAGCAGAACAGTCCGTGCACTTAGAACACAATGGAGAAGTCCCTGGGACCACGGGGTCACTGATGGTGGTCCGGGTGACGGAGCTCAGGTTCGGAAGCCGGGATGATGTTAGGCGGGGTCCGGAACCGTTGGAGCAAGATGACGGGTCACCGCAGGGAACCGGGATGGTATGGACTGTCAGGATGGTAGATAGGCAGCGTTCGGGGTTCGAGATACAGCAGGACCGGATGGCAATGCAGGCTCGGCTCTAAAAGAGAGAGAGGTAAGTATCTCACAGGAACACAAGGAGACCTGACTCCTAGCTTGGGAAACACGAAGAACAGGCCCCGCCCCCTTGGACATTAATCCCCTTTATACCCTGTACCTGTGTGCATCATTTCCTGTCAGTGGACACTGGCCCTTTAAGAAAGGGTCAGTGACCGCGCGCGCGCCCTAATGCGCATGCGCGCGGCCCGGGTGCCAGAAGCCAGGGCAGGAAGCTGAGAGGAGGAAGCAGCAGCGCCGGCCAGGGGCTGGGAAGCCGACGGGCGCCGGGAGCGGGGACCAGGGAGCCTGGGGAGCGCGGCCAAAGGAGGCTGGAGAGCGGGGAGCGTGGCAGGTGAGCCGGGGAGCGGAGCGGAGGACCCGGGGAGCGTGACAGTATCACTGCAAATGTCATTTTGACTCCCTGCTGCCACACAGTACCCTGCACCCTCTTCGTATTCCGTACTCTCTCTTCCCCGTCCCCTGTGTGCAGCTGTCTGCTCTGTGGGTTGTGGCTAGAAGGACCTGTCTGGGAAGTGAGCGTGACCATTTTGGTTAGTAGGGATTACTGGCTTGGTTGGTAGGCGTGGCAAAGTTTCCCGCCATCCACTATAATCATGCAAGGGGGAGGTACCCCCCCCTTACTTTCCCCCTACATCTGGACGTCTTACCCCCAGACTCCCTGATTCTGTTATAAACAACTCCATGACCACATGAAGTATCTTCGTGATATCAGTTATGTTGGTGGAGGCCATGGACATGATGTCAGGAAAGGTCCTTTAGCCAACTGGAATTTAGCCTCTACAGTGCGCTGTAATATCTCCCCGCGCTGTGATTTGGTGATGCAAGCTTATGAATAAGAACAAGCTGACAGCAGCGTCACCTGCGGGCGCCGCTGATCTCCTGTGCACTATATTTCTCCACTGCGCTATGTGATGAGCTGCTGTCGGCTTATGAATAGGAAAAAGCCTGCAGCAGCATCATTTGTGAGCGCCACTGATCTCCTGTGCACTGTATTCTCCCCCTGCTCTATATGATGAGCTGCTGCGGGCTTATCAAGAGCAACAAGCTGACAGCAGCATCACCTGGGGGCGCCGCTGATCTCCTGTGCTCTGTATTCTCCCCCTGCTCTATATGATGAGCTGCTGCGGGCTTATCAAGAGCAACAAGCTGACAGCAACGTCACCTGGGGGCGCCGCTGATCTCCTGTGCTCTGTATTCTCCCCCTGCTCTATGTGATGAGCTGCTGTGGGCTTATCAAGAGCAACAAGCTTACAGCAGCATCACCTGGGGGCGCCGCTGATCTCCTGTGCTCTGTATTCTCCCCCTGCTCTATATGATGAGCTGCTGCAGGCTGATCAAGAGCAACAAGCTGACAGCAGCATCACCTGGGGGCGCCGCTGATCTCCTGTGCTCTGTATTCTCCCCCTGCTCTATATGATCTATATTAATGTTTTTTTATGTGTAAAATTTGTGCAAAGCCAGAAAAATCATAGATAAATGCTAGATAGTCAGATATATGGACTGATATAGATACTAGAAACAGTAGACCGAGATAGATGACTTAGATATATAGCTATATAATATAGATAGATGGATGATATATAGATAGAGAAAGCTAGATAGCTTGTACAACTACAACAGCGGAAGTAATTACTAATTTTAGTGAAAAAATTGATGTAGTTGTCCCCCTCCCCCTAATTGGATCCAAGATCCACCCGCACCTGTTTCCCTGTTAAGTCGCTCGGCCAAAGTGCGGCAGCGTGATTTAAATGGCCACGGCGGGGACCGTGCGCTTCCTCGCCGCCATCTGCAGCCACGTGAAGTGATCACGGGGTACCGATGGTTGCTATGGTAGCGTCAGGTCATGTGATGATCCTGACACTTCCATATCATAGTTTGTCTAAGGCCGGCTTCTCACTTGCGATTTTCTCGCAGTAGTGCAATGCGAAAAATTCTCGCATTGCACTCGGACACATGTTAAACAATGAGGCAGCTCCTATCTGCTATTTTTTTCTCAGTCCAAATTGGACTGAGAAAAAAAATCGCAGCAGGCTGCTATTTGTAGAGTTTCACGCACGAGTCTCTCCATTGCAACTCTATGGGAGCGTGAAAAAAAAAAGCATGTCACATGGACCGGCACTCACACCATCCTACTGACATTCGTTTTTCTAAATACATTAATCGCATGTTTCTCAAAACACTGGAAATGAGTGAGGTCTAACAATGTCGGTCAATCATAGAGATTGACCGACATTGTGAGACCTCACTCATTTCCAGTGTTTTGAGAAACATGCGATTATTGTCAGTCGGTCTCTCCCTCTCGGTCTCTATTCTCTCTCTTGTCGGTCTGTCTCTCTCTCTGTCCATGTCGGTCTATCCCTCTCCCCCCTCTCTCATATTCACTGATCCCCAGTCACCGGCGCGGCGCTGCACCGCGTTCATACTGCTCCGGCGGCTTCTCTTTTGAAAAAGCCGGCCGCTCATTATTCAATCTCGTATTCCCTGCTTTCCCCACCCACCGGCGCCTATGATTGGTTGCAGTCAGACACGCTCCCACGATGAGTGACAGCTGTCTCACTGCAACCAATCACAGCTGCCAGTGGGTGGGTCTATATAATGCAGTAAAAAAAAAAATAAAAAAAAAAAATGGCGTGCGGTTCCCCCCAATTTTAATACCAGCCAGGGTAAAGCCACACAGCTGCAGGCTGGTATTCTCAGGATGGGGAGCCCCACGTTATGGGGAGCCCCCCACCCTAACAATATCAGCCAGCAGCCGCCCGGAATAGCCGCATCCATTAGATGCGACTGTCCCGGGACTGTACCCGGCCATCCCGAATTACCTTGTGCGGTGGCAATCGAGGTAATAAGGAGTTAATGGCAGCAGCCCATAGCTGCCACTAAGTCCTTGATTAATCATGGCAGGCGTCTCCCCGAGATACCTTCCATGATTAACCTGTAAGATTAAGAAAATTAAGACATACACCCAAAAATCCTTTATTTGAAATAAAAAACCCTCTTTTACCACTTTATTCAAGACCCCAAATACCCTTCCATGTCCGACGTAATCCACAGAGGTCCCTCGACGCTGTCAGCTCTGCTACATCGGAAGCTGACAGAGAGCGGTCACAGACCACGACCGCTCTCTGTGAGCTACCCGCAGCGACTGAAGTGAGTCGCGCTATCAGCGATAACGTCACTCAGGTTACCCGCAGCCACAGATCTCAGCGGGAGGACTTCTGCTGTGGCCACGGGAAACCTCAGTGACGGGGCGGCTCACTGTGGTCACTCAGGGGATTTGCGGTCACCGGTGAGACCTTCACCGGTGACCGAAAATCAGGCCATGTCACACAGACAGAGCCGTGGGATGACAATGAAGTCAGGTGACGTTCATCCGACTTCATTCTGATCGTGCAGCTCTGTCTGTGTCTGCTGTCATCGGCTATTCAGCTCTGCTACATTGCTCTGTCTGTGGCTGCTGTCAGCGGCCAAGAAGCAGAGCTGAATGGCAGATGACAGCTGCTGAGTGAAAAAATAAAAGGATCATACATGGATCACACACGCATTACACACGCTCTGCTAGCCTGGAAACAAAAAAAAGCATTGCACTTGCATTGCACACTGACCTAACGTGCACTAAAATCGGCCGAGTTTTTTTCATGAAAGTCGGACCGATTTTACACGCATAAGTGTGTTTCCAGCCTAAGAACCGCGTAAGCTGTGGCTATTAAGGGAACAGTGACCTTTTATGATCAGAGCTGTACAGCTCTCATCAGAAAAAATGCAGCAGCAATCAGACTGCTGATCCCTATACTAGAGGGACTAGTAACAAAAAAAAAGTTTTAAAAAATAAAAATCTAATCTATTAAGTTATTTTTTTACAGGTTTTTTTCTTCTTTAAAGCGGGCTTTACATGCAATGACATCGCTAACGAGATGTCGTTGGGGGTCACGGAATTCGTGACGCATATCCGACTTCGTTAGCGACGTCGTTGCGCGTGAAACGATCAAAATTACTTACCTGATCGTTGACACTTCGTTCCTTTCCCGAATATCGTTGCTGTTGCAGGACGCAGGTTGTTCTTCGTTCCTGCGGCAGCACACGTCGCTATGTGTGACACCGCAGGAACGAGGAACATCACCGTACCTGCAGCCGCCCGCAATGAGGAAGGAAGGAGGTGGGCGGGATGTTCAGCCCGCTCATCTCCGCCCCTCTGCTTCTATTGGGCGGCCGCTTAGTGACGCCGAACGAACCACCCCCTTAGAAAGGAGGTGGTTCGCCGGCCACAGTGACATCGCTAGGCAGGTAAGTATGTGTGACGGGTCCTAACGATGTTGTGCGCCACGGGCAGCAATTTGCCCGTGACGCACAACCGATGGGGGCGGGTGCTTTCACCAGCGACATCGCTAGTGATGTCGTTGTGTCTAAAGCCCGCTTAAGTTTAAATAATAGTTTTGAATGACACCATTCATTTTACTCTATAGTTTATTGGAAAGTGGTGAAAAAAATCCACATGTGGAGAAATTGTGAAATTCCACAATGGTGTGGTTTTTGGTTTTTTTTATTCACCATGTTCACTATATGGCAAAACTTACATGTCTGTATAATGCCTCAGGTACGAGTTCATAGATACCAAACATGTATACTTCTTTTATGTAAGGGGTGAAAAATTCAGAAGTTTTGGGTAGATGCGCTGTATTTATTGCTTGTTATTGCATTTTAAGGCAATGTTACGGCAACCAAAAAAAACACGTAATTTTGTCGTTTGGAATTTCTTTTCTTGCTACGCCGTGTACCAATCAAATAAATTGATTTTATATGTTGATAGATCAGGCATTTCTGAAAGCGGCGATACTAAATATGTGTGTCATTTTTTAACTGTTTTATTTTCAATGAGGGCGGTGATTTGAACTTTAGTTTTTGGGGGGGGGGTTTTTTCATTTTTTTTTTTATTGATTTTTGATAGTCTGATCCACCCGCTCCTTTTAGCTGCTTATATCTGCTTATCAGATCAGCAGACAAGTGCAGGGATTACCGCGGGCTCCCACATAGGGCTGACACGGCCAAGGACGAACCAGTGCATCCTTGGTCTCGAAGGGACTGCCTGAAATCTGGAAGCCATGGACGTCTCCAAACGCTGGGTGTACTCCTTGGTGATGCTTTGCTTCCCTTTCCTCAATTGAACATTGCCGGTTATCTTTCTGCCTTAACCTCTTAATGACAGAGCCAATTTTGCAATTTTCAAACTGAATTTTTACGCTTTTAAACCGGAGATTTACATCACACAAAATAGTTAATAAATAACATTTCCCACCTGTCTACTTTACATCAGCCCCATTTTTGAAATTTTTTTTTTTTGTTAGGAAGCTAGAAGGGTTAAACAAACGTTTATCAGCAATTTCTCATTTTTACAACAAAATTTACAAAACTATTTTACTATCACATACATTTCACATTTGAAGTGACAATGAAGAGGCCTAGGTGACAGAAAATACCCAACGGTGTTTAATGTCACATTAAGGCTATGTACGCACGTTGCGTAATTTCATGCATTTACACTGTGTTTAGCACTGCAGCGTAAATGCATGTGTCCTGCGTCCCCAGCACAATCTATGAAGATTGTGCAAAATCCATCCGCACGTTGTGTTTGAGAGCGCAGCGATTTGCATGCTGAAATTTTGATCTTAATCGCTGCGCTCAAAAAAGCAACTGTCACTTATTTGGTGCGCTTTGGATGCTGCTCTTACTCTGTCTATGGCCTCTTTCACACGTACGTGCCTCCGGTACGTGTTTGGCAGTTTTTTCACGTACCGGAGACACGTACACACGTAGACCTAGGTATTCCTATGGTTCTGGACACACGTAAGTATTTGCGCACGGAACGTGTGTCCGTTTCGTACTTACGTGTTTCTCACGCTGACATGTCCGTTTTCTCTCCGGCATCACGGGTGTCACACAGAATGCAAACGTGTCACACGTAATGCAAATGGACCACACGGATGTGTTCTGTGTGACACGCACCGGAGAAAAGACATGTGTGTGAGAAAAAAACAAAACTTTACTCACCTTCTCCAGCCCTGCAGTCTCTGCCGCTGCTGTCACTTGCTGCCGACCGCCGCTCATTATGCTAATTGAATATTCACTTCACTGCGGCCAGAAGCTGCAGAAGCGGGGAGTCGGCAGGACCGGAGACCGAAGATCAGCACCACGGACAGCGATGCCAGGGACAGGTGAGCAGAAAGTTCCGGTTCTTCGTGTGTTATCACGTATAACACACGGAGAACACACGTAGTGCCATAAACACGGCTCACGGAGGGCAAAACGCACCTCTGACACGTCCGTGAAAAACGTGCGTGGTTTTTCACGAACGTGTATAAGAGGCCTATGGGAGAGGCAGCATCCACAGCGCATGAAATCGGCATCTATTCTGCAGACACACTGCATCCATTATGCAGTGTTTCTGCAGCGATTTGAAGTGCACATGGGCTGCCAGATCACTGCAGAATTTTCAGCATGGACACTACGCAACGTGCGCACATAGCCTAAAGGCCGCTTTACACGCTGCGACATTGCTAGCATCGGCCCGCCCCCGTCGGTGGCACGATATGTGGTGATCGCTGCTGTAGCGAACATTATCGCTACGGTAGCGTCACACGCACATACATGTGCAGCGACGTCGCTGTGACTGGCGAACCGCCTCCTTTCTAAGGGGGCGGTTCGTTCAGCGTCACAGCAGCGTCACTGAACTGCCGTCCAATAGAAAAAGAGGGGAGGAGACGAGCGGCTGGAACATGCTGCCAACCTCCTTCCTTCCTCCTTTTCCGGTGGACGCAGGTAAGGAGATGTTTGTCATTCCAGCGTCGTCACACATAGCGATGTGTGCTGCCGCAGGAACGACAAACATCGTACCTGCAGCAGCAACGATAAATTGGGAAGAGGGGGCGATGTCACCGATGAGCGATTTTGAACGTTTTTGCGACGATTCAAAATCACTCATAGGTGTCACACACAACGACATCGCTAAAGCGGCCGGATGTGCGTCACAAATTCCGTGACCCCCAACGAGATCGCTTTAGCGATCTCGTAGCGTGTAAAGCCACCTTTAGAACGTTTAAACCTTCTAACATGTCACAAAAGGGGATGTCAGGAATGAAGCTGATGCAAAGTAGATATCTAGTGAATACTAACTAATTTTTTTTTTTTCCATGTTATTCTTCAGGAGCCATACGAACGTCAACACTCCTAATTCTATAAGACGCAGCCAAAGACTAAGCATGAAAGAAAAATTATATTATAATTATGACCAAATCTACCTTTATGAATCTGAGAGGCTTCGAGGAGGTATATTGTATATGTTTGTATGTACCTATTATAATTTGTTATATGTGTAATATGCGTTCTAACTCTAGATGGTCTTGTACTTTTGGCCATCATTTTGAGTTTGAAGGGGAATTTGTAATCCCACTTTAGTATATGTCTGTATGAGTGATAAGTTACCAGACATTTTACCTTGATCAAATGTATAGGGGCAGGGCTGCTTTTAAAGAATATATTAAATTGTACCTTTTAGTATTGTTTTCTCTTAAAGGGAACCTGTCAGGTGCAATATGCACCCAGAACGACGAGCAGTTCTGGGTGTGTATTTTTAATCCCTGCCTAATTTTCCCTGTATCTAGTAGCATACATAAAGAGATCTTTATAAAACATTTCTAAAGATCTTTTATGATATGCTAATGAGCGCAGGGACAAGTCGCAAGGGTATTCGTTCCTGCGCTCATTACGCCCTCTTAGCACGCCCTTGTTGGCGTACATACAAGCTAACATGCTATTCAGTGCCCATGGCCCAACGTCATCATTGACAGTGATACTTGTATCATTGTCCATTGCACCGCCTCAGACACCGGGCTTTAGGCCTGAAACACACATCCGTGAAACACGTGCGTGTTTGGTCCGTTTCCGTGTATACTGGAGACACGGCCAAACGTGCACCAATGTTACTATATCTCTGCGGTTACAATTGCGTTTTTGGTTATGTCCGTGAGTCCGTCTCCGTGATGCGTTTTTTGGTCCGTGTCTCACGCCAGCATGTCCGTTTTATTCACGCAACACGCAGCACGGACCCAATGAAAGTCAATGGGTCTGTGCGCACGTCCGAGTGACACGGACGCATCTCTGTTTGTTCCCTGTATGTTTTGTGCTTTTTTCATGTGATGTCAGTCTTTTTTCTTTTTATGTTTCGTTCTCTCCCTCAGTCCGTCGGTCGGTCTCTATGTCTGTCTGTCCCTCTAGCTGTCTGGCGGTTAGTTCCCCCCTCTCTCATACTTACCATTCCCCGATCTCCGGCGCGGCGCTGCACGGCTGTTATAAAAACTCCGGCGGCTTTTCCTCTTTTGAAAAAGCCGGCCGCCCATTAATCAATCTCGTATTCCCTGCTTTACCCGCCCACCGGCGGCTGTGATTGGTTGCAGTGAGACACGCCCACCACGCTGAGTGACAGCTGTCTCACTGCACCCAATCACAGCAGCTGGTGGGCGAGTCTATACTGTGCAGTAAAATAAATAAATAAATAATTAAAAAAAATGGCGTGCGGTCCCCCCCATTTTAATACCAGCCAGATAAAGCCATACGGCTGAAGGCTGGTATTCTCAGGATGGGGAGCTCCACGTTATGGGGGGCCCCTCACCCTAACAATATCAGTCAGCAGCCGCCCAGAATTGCCGCATACATTATATGCGACAGTTCTGGGACTGTACCCGGCTCTTCCCGATTTACCCTGGTGCGTTGGCAAATCGGGGTAATAAGGAGTTATTGGCAGCCCATAGCTGCCAATAAGTCCTAGATTAATCATGTCAGGCGTCTATGAGACACCTTCCATGATTAATCTGTAAGTTACAGTAAAAAAACACACACACCTGAAAAAATCCTGAAAAAGCAGGGAATACGAGATTGATTAATGGGCGGCCGGCTTTTTCAAATTAGAAAAAGCCGCCGGAACAGTGTGAACGCCGTGCAGCGCCGGTGATCGGGGAACGGTGAGTATGAGATAGGGGGGGACACTTCAGTCACTCGGGGGATTAGTGGTCACCGGTGAATCCTTCACAGGTGACCGCTAATCAGTACACGGCACAAAGACAGAGCCGCGGCATGAGAATGAAGTCGGGTGAAGTTCACCCGAGTTCATTCTCATCCCGCTACTCTGTCTTCCGACATGTAGTAACGACATTTTGCATCACACACGTACATTTCACACGGACAACACACACACACATGTCAGTTATTTCACTCACGCACACACGGACATTCCACACGCACATACGGCTAGCATACGGGATACACACGCAGGCCACACATACCATAAAAACGGACCTAAAAAACGGAAAACGGACCCGAAAAACGGCCCGTTTTACACGGACATGGTTTTCACGGATGTGTGGCGGAGGCCTTAGGGTCAGTGTGCATGGATCAGAAGTCACAGCACTTCCGATCATGTGCACTAGACCTCTCTGAAGCCAAGACAAAAACACCCGGCTTTATAGAGCGCATGACCAGAAGTGCGGGGCATTCTGATCCATGCGCACTAACCCCAAGCCAGCGTTCTGAGGCGGTGCAACGGACAGAGGTACGGACGTCACTGCCCATGATGGCCATGGGCATGGAATAGCATGTTTGCATGCCCCTATGGGTGTGATAACATGCTAGGAGCGCGGAATTCGTGCAGGAATGGACGCCCTTGCGACTAGTCCCTGCGCTCATTAGCATATCATGAAGGATCTTTAAAAATACAAAAAGAGATTTTAAGAAAAAGTATGTTATTAGATAAAGGGACTTTTAGGCAAGGATTAGCAACTATGCACCCAGAACTGCTTACCTGACAGACTCCCTTTAACCCCTTCACGACTGCGTGACATGATAGTATGTCCTATGTCAACGTGACTTAATAACCAAGGGATGTACCGTTACGTCCTAACCATTGTGAGGGCACAGGGAGCTGTGCTCCCACGAACGTGGCCAGTGGCTCGGCTTACCTGACAGCCGACCCAATGCCCCCACAGCCAGAGATGGTGCCTGTGCCGTCCCTGGCTGTTGAACTCCCTAATTGCTGCAATCAGTACCAATCGCAACACATAGAGGTTTAGTAGAGGTATTGCTCTTCCCGCTAATCGGGACCCCCATGATGCAATCACTAGAGCCTGATCATTGTCATGGTGACAAGGTCGTCATCATGACTTCCAGGTTACCTGACTACTGGGAGCCTACAGAGAGCCTGTGTGACCATGCCTGCAGCATGATCACACACTCTCAGTGCAGTGCTGACAGCTGAGATGTCCTGGCAGTGATCAAGAACTGCAGAACATTGCAGCTGTGATCAGAGCACTGTGAGGTGCTGCCCTGTAAAGGGACTAAGTGGAAAAGGTAAAGTGAGAATATTAAAAAAAAAATCAGAAAATAAAGAGCTAAAAAAAATCCAATATATATGTAAAAAAAAATAAACAAATAAAAGTACACATATTTAGTATTGCCACATTCGTAAAAACCCGAGCTATAAAACGGTCACGCTAGTTAACCCCTTAAGTGTACACGGTAAAATAAAAAGTACCAAAATATGTCTTTTCAACATACAGCTGACAAAAAAGTGGAATAAAAACGCAATCAAAAAGTCAGCTGTATATATAAATGGTACCTCTGAAAACGTCATTTTGTCTAGCAAAAAACAAGCCACCATACAGCTCAGTCAGCTAAAAAATAAAAAAGTTATAGCTCTCGAATGCAACAATATAATTTTTTTTTTCCTATAATATTGTTTTTATGATGTAAAAGCGCAAAACAAAAAGAAGCTGTATAAATATGGTATCTCTGTAATCGAACCGATCTGTAGTATAAAACTATCTGATCAATTTTACAGCATGGTGAATGGCGTAAAAAGAAAACTATTCCTTACTTGCTGTTTCTTTTTGAGTCTGCCTCACAGATTGTGGAATAGAAAGCAATCAAATATTTTCTTTGTCGCTCCTTATTGGGAGACCCAGACAATTGGGTGTATAGGCTATGCCTCCGGAGGCCGCACAAAGTATTACACTAAAAGTGTAAAGCCCCTCCCCTTCTGCCTATACACCTCCCGTGCTTCCACGGGCTCCTCAGTTTTTTGCTTTGTGCGAAGGAGGCAGACATGCACGCATAGCTCCACAGCTTAGTCAGCAGCAGCTGCTGACTATGTCGGATGGAAGAAAAGAGGGCCCATAACAGGGCCCCCAGCATGCTCCCTTCTCACCCCACTCTTGTCGGCGGTGTTTGTTAAGGTTGAGGTATCCATTGCGGGTACGGAGGCTGGAGTCCACATGCTGTTTTCCTTCCCCATCCCCCTTAGGGCTCTGGGCGAAGTGGGATCCTTTCGGTCTCCAGGCACAGGAGACCGTGCTCCATCCACAGCTCCTGAGGACCCTGCTGGATAGGAGCCGAGTATCGTTCAGGGACATGGCCCTGCTACTTTGAGGTACTCTGTGTCCCCGTGGGGACCGCGCACAGCAACACTCCAGCATTGCTGGGTGTGCTAGTGCACCGGGGACCGCAGCGCTGACTGCGTTTTGTGCCATTACACACTGCAGCGCCGCTGAGTGGGTTAGTGTATGGGGACTGCCGCGCTGACCGCCGCCGCCATTGTTTTCACTGCGGAGAGGCTGGGACTGTTAGTGCGCCGGGGACTTCCGCGCTGACCGCGCTTATACGGCGGCCGCGCTTATAACTCGAGTCCCCGGCTTTTGCGGCCTTGTCTCTTTTCTTCCCGCCCCCAGCCCTGCCAGTCAGGTGCAGGGCGGGACGCTGTACAGGACGGCAGCACTGAGGGCTGGAGCATGCTTTGCATACTCCACCCCCCTCACTGTGCACAGTGGGGCACCAGTTCCCGCACTTTCTGGGTCACGCCCACGGCTCCCTCCTCTCCTCAGGACGCCGGCAGCCATTTCTGTCAGCTCCCCTAACGCTGCAGAGGGGAGACAAGCTCTGGGGGACCCAGGCAGGGATGCTGGTGGCCACACAACCGCTTTAAGCGGGAGGTAATCAGCTCCTGAGCTGGCCCCACTTGTGCAGAAGTGTAATTATAGATTATATGTTTATAGGCTATACTTTACACTGTATGGTGCACGGTGGATTTCTGGCTATATACCCTATTGTGTTGCTCAGGGGAGACAACAGCATGGCACCCACAAGATGCAGGGGTGCCAAAACACAGGCTTAATATGCTGCCTGCGCCGCATGTATGACCTCGCTACCGGCAGGTTCCACTGACCCTCATTATGTGCACTGCTCGGCCCCTGTGGCACTTGCTCAGCCAGAGCCTCTGCTAAGGGGGGCCCAGGGGGAATCACCAGCTAACACTGTCCAGGTGACAGGGACGGAGTTTGCAGTTTTTACTGACAGACTTCTGAGACTATAGCTAAGATTCTAGAAGCTTTGCAGTCCAGACCGGTATCTCAGACCATGGGCACTGTGGAATCATTGCCCCCTGGTCCCCCTCAGTTGGAACAACAATGTTCTCCCGGGGTGTTTCATAGATCCCAGGGTGAGGTCTCTGACATGGAACGCAGACTCCTGATGGGGACGCCATAGTGAATAATCTTATTGCGTCCATCAATCAAATGTTGGATATTTCTCCCTCAGCTCCTCCAGTAGAGGAATCAGCTTCTCAGCAGGAGAAATTCCGTTTTAGGTTTCCTAAGCGTACAACGAGTATGTTTATGGACCACTCTGACTTCAGAGAGGCAGTCCAGAAACACCGAGCTTGTCCAGATAAGCGTTTTTCCAAGCGCCTTAATAGATACACGTTACCCCTTCCCCCCTGACGTGGTCAAGGGCTGGACTCAGTGTCCCAAGGTGGATCCTCCAATCTCCAGACTGGCGGCTAGATCCATAGTTGCAGTGGAAGATGGAGCTTCACTCAACGATGCCACTGACAGACAGATGGAGCTCTGGTTGAAATCCATCTATGAAGCTATCGGCGCGTCTTTTGCTCCAGCATTCGCAGCCGTATGGGCACTCCAAGCTATCTCAGCTGGTCAGGCGCAAATTGACGCACTCACATGTACTTCTGCGCCGCAGGTGGCGTCCATAACCTCTCAAACGTCGGCATTTGCGTCCTACGCTATTAATGCTGTCCTGGACTCTGCGAGCCGTACGGCGGTTGCAGCCGCCAATTCGGTGGCAATACGCATACGGGAATGGAAGGCAGATTCGGCTTCCAAAAAGTGCTTAACGGGTTTGCCATTTTCTGGCGACCGTTTGTTTGGTGAGAGATTGGATGTAATCATCAAACAATCCAAGGGAAAGGAAACATCCTTACCCCAGGCCAAACCGAAAACACCCCAACAGATGAGAGGACAGTCGAGGTTTCGGTCCTTTCGAGGGGCGGGCAGGTCCCAATTCTCCTCGTCCAAAAGGCCTCAGAAGGATCAGAGGAACTCCGACGCATGGCGGTCTAATTCACGCCCTAAAAAGACCGCCGGAGGTGCCGCTTCCAAGGCGGCTTCCTCATGAAGGATGGAGTTCAGCTCTCGTCCTCCGACTCGATTCTTCAGAACATCGCCGCCTCCTGAGCGAGCCGAGGCTCTTCTGCAGGCGGTGGGCATTCTGAAAGCAGAAGGAGTGGTGGTCCCGGTTCCTCTTCAGCAACAGGGTCACGGTTCTACTCCAACCTGTTTGTGGTTCCAAAGAAGGACGGGTCCTTCCGTCCTGTTTTGGACCTAAAACTGCTCAACAAAAACGTAATGACCAGGCGGTTCCGGATGGAATCCCTCCGCTCCGTCATCGCCTCAATGTCCCAAGTAGATTTCCTCGCATCGATCGATATCAAGGATGCTTATCTCCACGTACCAATTGCTCCAGAGCATCAGCACTTCCTGCGCTTCGCCATAGGAGACGAACACCTTCAGTTCGCGGCACTGCCGTTCGGCCTGGCGACAGCCCCAAGGGTTTTCACCAAGGTCATGGCTACAGTAGTTGCGGTCCTCCACTCTCAGGGTCACTCGGTGATACCTTACTTAGACGATCTGCTGGTCAAGGCACCCTCTCAAGAGGCATGCCAACACAACCTCAACGTTACTTTGGACACTCTCCAGAGTTTCGGGTGGATCATCAATTTTCCAAAGTCAAATCTGACACCGGTCCAATCGCTGACATATCTTGGCATGGAGTTTCATACTCTTCCAGCGATAGTGAAGCTTCCGCTGGACAAACAGCGTTCACTACAGACAGGGGTGCAATCTCTCCTTCAAGGTCGGTCACACCCCTTGAGGCGCCTCATGCACTTCCTGGGGAAGATGGTGGCAGCAATGGAGGCAGTCCCTTTCGCGCAGTTTCACCTGCGTCCTCTTCATTGGGACATCCTATGCAAATGGGACAGGATGCCGACGTCCCTAGACAGGAACGTCTCCCTCTCTCAGGCAACCAAAGCTTCCCTTCGGTGGTGGCTTCTTCCCACCTCATTATCGAGGGGGAAATCCTTCCTACCCCCATGCTGGGCGGTGGTCACGACGGACGCGAGTCTGTCAGGGTGGGGAGCAGTCTTTCTCCACCACAGGGCTCAGGGTACGTGGACTCAGCAAGAGTCCTCACTTCAGATCAATGTTCTGGAGATCAGGGCAGTGTATCTTGCCCTGAAAGCGTTCCAGCAGTGGCTGGAAAGCAAGCAGATTCGAATTCAGTCGGACAACTCCACAGCGGTGGCTTACATCAACCACCAAGGTGGAACACGCAGTCGGCAAGCCTTCCAGGAAGTCCGGCGGATTTTGATGTGGGTGGAAGCCACGGCCTACACCATCTCCGCAGTTCACATCCCGGGCGTGGAAAACTGGGAAGCAGACTTTCTCAGTCGCCAGGGCATGGACGCAGGGAAATGGTCCCTTCACCCGGACGTGTTTCAGGAGATCTGTTGCCGCCGGGGGGTGCCGGACGTCGACCTAATGGTGTCACGGCACAACAACAAGGTCCCAACATTCATGGCTCGATCTCAAGATCACAGAGCTCTGGCGGCAGACGCCTTAGTTCAGGATTGGTCGCAGTTTCAGCTTCCTTATGTGTTTCCCCCTCTGGCACTGTTGCCCAGAGTGTTACGCAAGATCAGGGCCGACTGCCGCCGCACCATCCTCGTCGCTCCAGACTGGCCGAGGAGGTCGTGGTACCCGGATCTGTGGCATCTCACGGTCGGCCAACCGTGGGCACTGCCAGACCGACCAGACTTGCTGTCTCAAGGGCCGTTTTTCCATTTGAATTCTGTGGCCCTCAACCTGACTGTGTGGCCATTGAGTCCTGAATCCTAGCGTCTTCAGGATTGTCTCAAGAGGTCATTGCCACAATGAGACAGGCTAGGAAACCAACGTCCGCCAAGATCTACCACAGGACGTGGAAAATATTCCTGTCGTGGTGCTCTGCTCAGGGTTTTTCTCCCTGGCCATTTGCCTTGCCCACTTTTCTGTCCTTTCTTCAATCCAGATTGGAAAAGGGTTTGTCGCTAGGCTCTCTTAAGGGACAAGTCTCTGCGCTCTCTGTGTTTTTTCAGAAACGCCTGGCCAGACTCCCACAGGTACGCACGTTCCTGCAGGGGGTTTGTCACATCGTCCCTCCTTACAAACGTCCGTTGGAACCCTGGGATCTGAACAGGGTGCTGATGTTTCTTCAGAAACCACCATTCGAGCCAATGAGGGATATTTCTCTCGCACGCCTTTCGCAGAAAGTGGTTTTCCTAGTAGCAGTCACTTCGGAGAGTGTCTGAGCTAGCAGCATTGTCATGCAAAGCCCCTTTCCCGGGTTTCACCAGGACAAGGTGGTTCTGCGTCCGGTTCCAGAATTTCTCCCTAAGGTGGTATCCCCTTTTCATCTCAATCAGGATATCTCCTTACCCTCTTTTTGCCCTCATCCAATTCACCAATGTGAAAAGGATTTGCACTTGTTAGATCTGGGGAGAGCACTCAGACTCTACATTTCTCGTACGGCGCTCCTGCGCCGCTCGGATGCACTCTTGTCCTTGTCGCTGGCCAGCGTAAAGGGTCACAGGTTTCCAGATCAACCCTGGCTTGGTGGATCAAAGAACCAATTCTCGAAGCTTACCGTTCTGCTGGGCTTCCGGTCCCCTTAGGGCTGAAGGCCCATTCTACCAGAGCCGTGAGTACGTCCTGGGCTTTGAGGCACCAGGCTACGGCTCAGCAGGTGTGTCAGGCGGCTACCTGGTCGAGCCTGCACACTTTCACGAAACACTATCAGGTGCATACCTATGCTTCGGCGGATGCCAGCCTAGGTAGGCGAGTCCTTCAGGCGGCGGTTGCCCACCGGTAGGACGGAGCCGTTTACGGCTCTATTCTGAGGTATTATTTTACCCACCCAGGGACTGCTTTTGGACGTCCCAATTGTCTGGGTCTCCCAATAAGGAGCGACAAAGAAGAAGGGAATTTTGTTTACTTACCGTAAATTCCTTTTCTTCTAGCTCCAATTGGGAGACCCAGCACCCGCCCCTGTTTTTTGTGTACACATGTTGTTCATGTTGAATGGTTTCAGTTCTCCGATATTCCTTCGGATTGAATTAACTTTAAACCAGTTTATAATTTTTTTCCTCCTTCTTGCTTTTGCACCAAAACTGAGGAGCCCGTGGAAGCACGGGAGGTGTATAGGCAGAAGGGGAGGGGCTTTACACTTTTAGTGTAATACTTTGTGCGGCCTCCGGAGGCATAGCCTATACACCCAATTGTCTGGGTCTCCCAATTGGAGCTAGAAGAAAAGGAATTTACGGTAAGTAAACAAAATTCCCTTCATGTGACTGAAAATGGTACCAATAAAAACTTCAACTCATGCCGCAAAAAACAAGCCCTCACATGGCAGAAGAGTGACAAAAACTATAGCCTTCAAAATCCAGTGATGCAAAAAAAATGATGTAAAAAGTGTTTTTAGTGTGTTTAGTCGCCAAATCTAAAAAAAAATATAAACCTGGTATTGCTGTAATTGTACTGACCAGTGGAATAAAGCTGCCTAATCACCTATACCTAATTCTTCAACTGCTGTTGATTTTTTCATTCTGCCTCTAAAAGATCGCAGTATAGCGGGGCTCATATTTATCATGCACTTGACGCTGAGCATTTGCATTGGGATTACATGTAAGGATGCGTGCCCACAATCAGGAATAGCAGCATATTGGAGGCAGCGTCTTTTAGCTGGGTCCAAACCGTAGCATTTTGCGGTAGAAGCACAGTGGATTGATAGTAATCCTAGGCCCACTTCACTTTTTTTCTCCTCAGAGTAAACTGACATGCAGCGCGGCTTTCCTAAATGCAGCCTGTCAATTTATGCTGCAGAGACGCAAGTGTCTTCAGCTGGGAAAACCGAGTGTGCTGCCTCATTAGTGATTTGAAGCGTCACGGGTTTCACCTGAATCACGGATTTTGGAGATGTATATGGAAACCCCGATGTAAGTGCTCAGCGTGGAGCACAAGATAACTGTGAACTCATCCAAAATGTTCTGTACCAACATTTTCACCAAATGGCATTCAACTCAACCTACAAAAACACAAGTCCCCACTCAGGTCCATCATCAGCTAACGGAAATATAGCAGGCTTCCACGTTACTGGTAGCACAAAAGCCCTCAAAAAAATCTGCGCTCTCAATTCAAAGGCACCCTCTCTTCTGAGCTCCACAATGTGTCTAAACTACAGTAGCGTCCACATGTTTGGCATTATTGGAGTGATGAGAGCCCACTTAAGTGTACGGGGGCAGGTTTATAGAAGCACGAGCTGAGCATAATGTACGGGCACTACAATAACTGTAACGTCCTGGAGGTGGATTCACGGGACTGTGCACGGGACTCCCCCAGAGAGGCAACCCGAAGCTAAGCCCTATACAGGGTCTGTCCGATCACCCCACCAGAGGGCCTAGATGTACAGTAGCCGGAACACTGGAGGTACAGAGTATGAGTCTGAGTATGATTTTGAGTATGAGTATGAGTCCTTCAGAAGTCTGCACAGGAGATGTCTATAGTCCAAAGGGCACCGTAGGTAGGACGGATGACTGGAACCGGGTTCAGGTGCCGAGTAGGAACAGCAGACGGGATCCGGATCCAGCGTGATGTGCAGGCTGAAGTCACCAGGTGGAACCGGGGACCGGTGACTGGATCAGGCTGACGGATGATGGCGGGATCCACAGCAGACAGTCACCGTGACACTTCCTGGGGAACCGGCAATCTGGACAAGGTCAGGGCGGCAGACGGGCTGTGCGGAAGAGACATTGTTACTCATGAGACAAAGCACAGAGGGACCTGAACACCTAGCTATGGAAACATTTTGAACAGGCACCCCCGGAGGGGGAGTGAGAGGGGCCGCCGTGGGCAGGAGGACCAGAGACCGGAGCCTGACAGTACCCCCTCCCTCACGCCCCCCTCCCCGCAACCGGGACAAGAAGTCGCGTAGCAGAGGAGCAGCAATGTTCTCCCGGGGTTCCCAGGACCGGTCTTCGGGACCGTAGCCCTCCCAATCAACAAGGAAGAACTGCTTACCCCGCACTCTCATCATGGCCACTATGTCTCTTACCGCATACACATAGTCGACAGCAATAGGAGGAGGAGTGACCGAGGATGACTGGCTTGAGCAAGGATACATGGAAGGAGTTAGGGATCCGCATTGTGGCAGGGAGCTGCAGTTTGTAGGAGACCTCGTCGATCCTTTTGACGACCTTGAAAAGGACCAATGTACCGCGGACACAACTTGTAAGATGGAATCTTCAACCGGACGTATTTGGAGGCAAGCCACACCAAATCCCCAGGAGAGAAGCAAGGAGGGTCAAGGCGTCTCTTGTCCGCATGTTTCTTCATCTGGGCAGAAGCACGTTCAAGGGAGGTTTTGACAGAACTCCAGATATTAGAGAAGTCCCTGGACAGGGCATCTGCAGCGGGAACATCAGAAGTGGAGGATACTGGTAATGGGATGGAAGGCTTAAGACCGTAGACAACATAGATGGGAGAGCTGGAGGAGGAGGATACACTGACGTGAGGATTATGGGAGAACTCAGCCCAAGGGAGTAGCGTGGACCAGTCGTCATGATGGATGTTGACGTAGTGTCGAAGAAAGGAAGTCAGGACCTGGTTGACACGTTCGACTTGGCCATTAGACTGGGGATGGTAAGTTGAGAAAAAGTCCAGAGACACACTCCCAGATGTTTACAGAGCGCTCTCCAGAAGCGCAAGGTGAACTGAGTTCCCCAGTCTTTATTCTATATGCAAGGGAAAGCCGTGCAGCTGGAAGATATGCTGAATGAAGGCATCGGCGAGCTCCGGAGCAAAGGGTAGGTCGACCACGGGGACGAAGTGAGCCATCTTGGAGAATCGGTCCACCACGACCCAAGTGACCATATATCCGGAAGACAACGGCAAGTCTGTGATAAAATCCATGGCAATGTGTTGCCATGGAACAGAGGGAATCGGTAGAGGCAGGCGACGGCAATAGGGCAGGTGTTTCGGCATCTTGTTTCGGGCACAGGATGGACAAGCGGAGACAAAGGAGACGACATCCTTACGGAGAGACGGCCACCAATAGTGACGGACGATAGCGCTCCACGTTTTCTTCTGACCGGTGTGTCCGGCCACTTTAGAAGAATGACCCCATTGAAGGAGTCTGTCGGTCTCCATGACGAAGGTCTTCCCAGGGGGTGTATCTGTGCCAGGGTGACGGGAGCCACCGGGATGACCTTACTGGGACAGATGATGGACTGGTTCGTCTTTTCCTCTTGCTCTACCGGAACGAAGGACCGGGACAAGGCATCAGCCCGCACGTTTTTGTCCGCGGGCCGGTAATGTAGTTGGAAGTCAAACTGGACAAAGAACAGGGACCAACGGGCTTGTCGCGGGTTCAGTCTTCGAGCGGATCGCAGATACTCCAGGTTTTTATGGTCGGTGTAATTGATAACCGGCAATACCGCACCCTCCAACAGGTAACACCATTCCTCCAAAGCCAGCTTGACCGCCAGGAGCTCTCGTTCGCCAATGGTCTAGTTGCGTTCGGGTGCCGAGAAGATTTTGGAGAAGAAGCCGCAGGTGACCAACTTCCCGGTGGACGACTTCTGCATAAGCAGGGCCCCGGCTCCTGAGGAGGCATCCACCTCCAAGGTGAATTGTCAGTTCAACTCCGGTCTGTGGAGAACGGAGAGGAGGCAAACGCCCGTTTCAGATAACAGAAAGCGTCGTCGGCCTCAGGAGACCAGTCTTTTGGGTTGGCCCCCCTTCTTGGTCAAGGCAGAGAGAGGCGCCGTCAGAGCAAAGAAGTGAGGCATAAACTGGCCATAATAATTGGCGAAGCCTAGGAAGCGTTGGATGGCTTTCAGTCCGGAGGGAGGAGGCCACTTGAGGATAGAAGACATCTTCTCGGGATCCATCTGCAAGCCTGTGTCAGAAATCACGTAGTCCAGAAAGGGAAGGGACGTCCGTTCAAACACATTTTTCGTACTTGGCGTACAGACAGTTCTCCCTAAGCCTTTGCAGAACGAGTCATACGTTTTTTCTGTGGGTCGGCAAGTCCGGGGAATAGACCAGGATTTCGTCCAGATATACGACCACACAGTCGTAGAGAAGATCCCTGAAGACGTCGTTCACCAGTTCCTGGAAGACCGCCGGGGCATTACAGAGACCAAAGGGCATCACACAGTATTCGTAGTGCCCATCACGGGTGTTGAATGCCGTTTTCCATTAGTCTCCAGCGCAAATACGGACCAGGTTGTAAGCTCCGCGATGGTCTAGCTTGGTGAGATACGGGCCCCCCGAGCCGATCGAATAGCTCCGGGACAAGAGGTAGAGGATATTTATTTTTTACTGTGATCTGGTTCAAGCCCCGGTAGTCGATGGAAGGGCGTAAGTCATCTTCTTTCTTCTTGACGAAGAAAAACCTGGCTCCTGCAGGAGACGAGGATCTCCTGATGAACCCCCTTGCCAGGTTATCTGCAATGTAATCCAACATGGCCTGGGTCTCGGCAGGGGACAAGGGATAGATCCATCCATGGGGAGGAGTAGTGCCCGGCAGCAAGTCGATGGCACAGTCGTAGGGTCGATGTGGCGGTAATACCTCTACCTCCTTGTCGAAGACGTCCACAAAAGACCAATATGCGGAAGGCAGTCCCGGAAGGCAGTCCCGGTAGGGACTCCGGTGCCGGTGACTGATGGACGGGCCGTACAGACTGTAGACAGTTCTCGTGGCAAAACGGGCCCCAACGAGTAATGTTTCCAGAGCACCAACTGACGACAGGAATCATGTACTAACTAGGATTGGCCCAGCAGGAGTGAGTGAGCCAGTTTCGGGAGGACATATAGAGCAATCTTTTCGGTATGCAGAGCGCCATTATGGAGTTCCACGGGTTTGGTAATAAACAATACTGGTTCGGATAGGGGTTTCCCGTCCATGGAGGCGATCACGAGGGGTTTGAAAAGAGGGATGACGAGTACCCGATATTTGTCCACCGTAGCCTGTTAGACGAAATTGCCCGCTGCCCCCGAATCAAGGTGTGCCTCTGCCGTGAACCGGGTCTCCTCCGTTGTCACTTCGACAGTCAGCGTAACCGGGTCTGAGAGGGTTCCGGTACCTAGGCTGGCCTCTCCTACCAACCCTAGGCTTTGGAGTTTCCCGGCTTCTCGGGACAGGAACGAAGCAGGTGTGTACCGCTTCCACAGTAGAAACACAGACCCTTGGCGAGCCACTCTGCTCGGCGTTGCTCGGCTTGTCCCAGACGATCTATTTGCATAGGTTCGGGAGTAGAGTTGCCGGATGGCACTGACTGAGAGACGGTGGAGCTCTGCGGAGTAGAGGTGTGACGTGTCGGTCGCCTCTCCTGGGATACTTCCTTGGATCGTTCCTGGAAACTGAGACCAGACCATCCAAGGTTGGAGGAACATCACGACAAGCCAATTCATCCTTGATGTGGCCGGAGAGGCCCTCCCAGAAGGCTGCTGTCAATGCTTCGTTGTTCCATCCTAACTCAGAGGCAAGCGTGCAGAACCGGATGGCGCACTGGCCAACCGAAAGGGTTCCTTGGCGTAGCCGAAGGAGCGAAGAGGCCGCCGTGGAGGTACGTCTTGGTTCATCAAAGGTGTTACGGAAGGCCTCAAGGAATCCCCGGATCTTCTTTCTCCCACAAGGGATTTATTCAGGCCAATACTTCACCCTCCAGATGGGACATCAGAAAGGCCACCTTTGCTTGATCAGAGGCAAAGAGTTGTGGAAGCAACTTGGAATGCAGTGAGCATTGATTTAGGAAACCTCTACAGGTCTTTGGGGTCCCCGCCGTACCGGGGCGGAGAAGCTAGGCGGAGTCTTGAGGTTGAAGAGGAAGCCACTACGGAAGCTGCTGCCGTGTTCTGATCCGACAGGGACTTGGCTGTTGCTTGAAGATTATTCAGACGGGTGTCCACTGAAGACATGAAGGCCAGCATGTGAGATTGGGTCTCGCGTTGTCGTACCAGTTCTTGTTGTAATCCGGCCAGCTGGGACGCTTGTGCTCCTGCGGAATCCATGGCCTGTTCAATCTGTAACATCCTGGAGGTGGATTAACGGGACTGTGAACCGGACTCCCCCAGAGAGGCAACCCGGAGCTAACCTCTATACAGGGACTGTCCGATCACCCCACCAGAGGGCCTAGATGCACGGTAGCCGGAACACTGGAGGTACAGAGTATGAGTCCTTCAAAAGTCTGCACAGGAGATGTCTACAGTCCAAAGGGAGCCGTAGGTAGGACGGATAACTGGAACCGGGTTCAGGTGCCGAGTAGGAACAGCAGAAGGGATCCGGATCCAGCGAGATGTGCAGGCTGAAGTTACCAGGTGGAACCGTGGACCGGTGACGGGATCAGGCTGACGGATGATGGCGGGATCCACAGCAGACAGTCACCGTGACACTTCCTGGTGAATCGGCAATCTGGACAAGGTCAGGGCGGCAGACGGGCTGTGCGGAAGAGACAGTGTTACTCTGGAGACAAAGCACAGAGGGACCTAAACACCTAGCTATGGAAACACGTTGAACAGGCACCGCCCACCTGGAAAGGGAAATCTTATATACCATGTACCTGTATCAGTCATTTACTGTTCCCGGGACGCTGGCCCTTTAAGAAGAGGTGAGTGAGCGCACCCGCGCCCTAATGTGCATTCGCGAGGCCCGAGTGCCGGAGACCAGTGCAGGAAGCGAGGAGGAAGCTGAAGGAGATGCAGGGGAGCCAGGCAGAGAGTGCTGGGTCGCAGGGAGACGCCGGGACCGGCAGACGGAAGGCACGTAGGACGCACCGGGGGGGGAGTGAGAGGGGCCGCCGCGGGCAGGAGGACCGGAGACCGGAGCAGTGAGTGACAGTCGGCGCCGGGGAGCGTGACATGTACTGGGCACATAGGCTTATTTGCAATTTTTAATTCTGCACCGTTCTCTGTGTTTGACACCATGGTGTTTTCCAGAGACTAAATAATCACTACACCCATGGATGAATTCTCAGAGGGGTGTAATTTCCTAAATTTGGTCACTTGAGGGGGATTTCTTCTGTTCTGGCACTTAGGGGCTCTGCAAATGCAGTCCACAAACTATTCTAGGAAAATCTGTGGTCCAAATATCAAATGGTGCCCTTTCCCCTCCGAGCCCTGTGGTGCGGCCAAACAGTACTGCATGGTCAAATGGAGAATATTGCCACGTTCAGGAGAAATTGGTAACATGGGCTTTTTTTTTACCTGTTCCCCTTGTGGAAATTGGAAATCGGGGTTTAGAACAACATTTTAGTGGTAAAAATGTAATTATTTTTTGTTCACTGTCCATAATAGGATACAATTTTGTGACACCTGTAGTATCAATATGCTTGCTGCACCCCTGGATGAATTCATTAAGGAGTGCAGTTAGTAAAATAGGGTCACTTGTGGAAGGTTTCTGCTGCTCTGGCACCTCAGGGGCTCTGCCAATGGGAAATTGGCATGCCCACACCATTCCAACTAAATCTGTACGCCAATATGGCGCTCCTTCATTTCTTTGTTTTGTACTCTGCCTCAGAAGTATTTTATATGGGGTACTGGCATACTCGGGATAAATTTCACTACAAATTGTATGGTTCATTATCTCCGGTTACCCTAGTGAATTTGACAAATTTGGGATTAAAGCAACATTTTTTGAGGTTAAAAATGTATAATTTTCATTTTTGCGGCTCAACGTTATAAAATTCTGTGATACCCCCAGGTGTTGCAGCTGCTCACCAACCATCTAGATCAGGAGTGAGGAACCTTTTTACTACCAGGGGCCATTTGTGAATTTCTATCAACCTTCAGGGGCCGCACAAAATTATCTGTGGGAAAATTACCAGGCTATATTTGATCAAGCAATTGACTCACCCCTACTATGGTGGCCGAAGCTACTTCTCTTTGGTGTGGCGGTTAATTTTCGGTGATATTGATCATGCAACTTTTCTTCTCACAACTACCGTATTTTTCGGACTATAAGACGTACTGGACCATAAGACGCACCCTGGTTTTAGAGGAGGAAAATAGGAAAATAAAATTTTAAGCAAAAAATGTGGTCATGACACACTTATGGGGCGAGGATCTGCTGCTGACACTGTTATGGGGTAATGTCCTGCTCATATACTCCCCAGCCTGCTCATATACTCCCCGTACTGCTCATATACTCCCCATGCTGCTCATAATAAACCCCTATCCTGCTCATATACCCCCATCATCCTGGTGTATGGCCGCATCCTGTGGCACATAAAAAAAAAAAATAAATAAACGTTCATACTTACCTTACCTCACCTCACTCCCTGCAGCACCACTCCTCTTACCATCTATGTCAGCGGCAGCGCCGCTGAGTGAAGCCATCCCCGTTTCCCTGCAGCATCACGATCTCCTCCTGTCTGTGCCGGCGGCTGCGTGTGGACACGTGCGCACAGCGATGACGTCATCGCTGTGCGCCCCGCTAGTCTCCACGCAAGTCAGCTGACCGGAGGAGACAGGAGGAGATCGTGATGCTGCAGGGGAACGGTGAGTAATGTGTACTGATTCACTGCCCCCCGCACGGATGATGATGTTCGGGGGGCAGTGAATACAGCCACACATGATCACTCCAGGCTGCAGTTGCCAGGGGTGATCATGCGGGCAGGCTGTTTATCCCTTTCCCATCACCCCGCCCACCTGTCAGTGCCGGCTTCAGCGCTGAGAGATGATGGGCGGGAGGATGAGCGTGCATATTAAATGAGCGGGTCCACGTGGTCACGGCAGGCTGCTACGATGACCCGCTCCACCGCAGCACCCTCATTCCCCGCAGCCCTATATTCAGACCATAAGACGCACCCCCCACTTTCCCCCAACATTTGGGGGAAAAAAAGTGCGTCTTATGGTCCGAAAAATACGGTACTTTTCCAGGTTTGTCTCGACCTGGAGTGCAGTCAACTCTTTGTGATAACAAGATTGGTAAATCATATATATCACATAACAGATGCTGGGACTGCTGTATACAGTTTATACACTGTGTGCAGAATTATTAGGCGAATGAGTATTTTGATCACATGATACTTTTTATACATGTCCTACTCCAAGCTGTATAGGCTTGAGAGCCAACTGCCAATTAAGTAAATCAGGTGATGTGCATCTCTCTAATGAGGAGGGGTGTGGTGTAATGACATCAACACCTTATATAAGGTGTGCCTAATTATTCGGCCACTTCCTTTCCTTTGGCAAAATGTGTCAGAAGAGAGATTTGACGGGCTCTAAAAAGTCCAAAATTGTGAGATGCCTTGCATAGAGATGCAGCAGTCTTGAAATTGCCAAACTTTTGAAGTGTGATCTCTGAACAATCAAGCGTTTCATGGCAAATAGCCAACAGGGTCACAAGAAGCGTGGTGGGCAAAAAAGGCGCAAAATACCTGCCCATGAATTGAGGAAAATCAAGCGTGAAGCTGCCAAGATGCCATTTGCCACCAGTTTGGCCATATTTCAAAGCTGCAACGTTACTGGAGTATCAAAAAGCACAAGTTGTGCCATACTCAGGGACATGGCCAAGGTAAGGAAGGCTGAAAAAGGACCACCTTTGAACAAGAAACATAAGATAAAACGTCAAGACTGCGCCAAGAAATATCTTAAGACTGATTTCTCAAAGGTTTTATGGACTGATGAAGTGAGAGTGTCTCTTGATGGGCCAGATGGATGGGCCAGAGGCTGGATCAGTAAAGAGCAGAGAGCTCCACTTCGACTCAGACGCCAGCAAGGTGGAGGTGGGATACTAGTATGGGCTGGTATCATCAAAGATGAACTTGTGGGACCTTTTCGGATTGAGGATGGAGTGAAGCTCAACTCTCAGACCTACTACCAGTTTCTGGAAGACAACTTCTTCAAGCAGTGGTACAGGAAGAAGTCGGTATCGTTCAAGAAAAACGTGATTTTTATGCAAGACAATGCTCCATCACATGCATCCAACTACTCCACAGCGTAGCTGGCCAGTAAAGGTCTAAAAGATGAAAAAATAATGACATGGCCCCCTTGTTCACCTGATCTAAACCCCATAGAGAACCTGTGGTCCATCATAAAATGTGAGAGCTACAGGGACGGAAAACAGTACCTCTCGGATCTGTGTCTGGGAGGCTGTGGTGGCTCCTGCGATCGTAAACAGATCAAGCAACTGATAGATTCTATGGATAGTAGGCTGTTGAGTGTCATCATAAAGAAAAGTGCACTAATTTTTGGGGGTTTTGTTTCTTCATGTCAGAAATGTTTATTTCTAAATTTTGTGGAGTTATATTGGTTTACCTGGTGAAAATAAACAAATGAGATGGGAATATATTTGGTTTTTATTAAGTTGCCTAATAATTCTGCACAGTAATAGTTACCTACAAAAACAGATATCCTCCTAAGGTAGCCAAATCTAAAAAAAATACTCCAACTTCCAAAAATATTAAGCTTATAATGATTACACTCTTATTGACTGCTGTGGATCATACTACCAGGATTCTCTGCACCACCGCTGATCTTATATATGGGACTGCGTCATAGATATACATCTATGGATAATCTTTAATTGCCTCCTGATGAACCATTCACTTGGGAAACACGTTGAGGCAGAGACATACCTCATTCATCTTAGATGGCTACTGTTTACAAACGGAATAACCTGGATACGTGACATCTGTAATATATGATCTTCGGACGAACAATGGACTGTATATTTATTATACCTATTTATGCAGCTCTACACGCTGTATAAATTGTATTGCATTGGATTCATCTTACAGTCAGAAAGTTAAGTCCTGCTCTGGGATATATGATTGTCTTTTTCCTTGTTTACGTTACAGTGCCTTTATTTTGAATTGTATCAATTTGTTAGAACAAAATATATCTTACCTTGTCCCTGACATTCAGGGTCAAGAAATTGATATCCTAACCCATTTACTGGGATAAATTGGTATTCAATATTTCAATTTGTCTTACCATAGTGTGATTACCACTTGTTGGTTTTATATTTAATAAATATTTATGGGGAAAAAAATATTTGTTATTTTGAATCATATATATTTCCCTAGACCTTGAGTGATTTGATAGTGCCCTTTGATGTGTATGCCCCCAGCATATCCAATGTGATGTATTTGCCCCATCCGTCCTGTGATATATATGCCCCCATCATCTCCAACGTGATGTATATGCCCCAGCCCTTCCTGTGATGTATATGCCCCAGCCCCTACAGTGATGTGTATACCTCCAGTCCCTCCTGTGATGTATATACCCAAGTGTCTCCTGTGATGCATATGCCCCAGCTCATCCAGTGATGTATATGCCCCCATGTATATATCACAGGAGACACTGGGGGATAACACATCACAGGAGGGGCTGGGGCTTAAACATCACAAGAGACACTGGGACACAGACATCACTGAGAGGCATATGGCTGAGGGGCACAGACAGCACTTGGGGGGACACGGACAGCACTGTTGGCACAAATATCACTGGGGAGTAGGCATCATTGGGGGGGCATGGACAGCACTGGGGGGCACGCACATCACGAGGAGGGCACGGATAGCACTGGGGCGCATGGACAGCACTAGGGAGGCACTGGAGAAAACGTATAACACTTGCGGTAAAACAGACATCACACACATCACTAGGGTGAACTGGGGGGCACGGACAGCACTTCCGGAGCACAGACATCACTAGGAGGGCACAGACAGCACAGGGGAACATGGACATCACTGTGGGGCACAAGACTGGGGGCAGCGCATAGCACTAGAAGGTAGCACAGAGCACTGGAGGGGGCACACAGCACTATGGGTGGCACACACACACAGCACTGGGGGAGAGGGCACACAGCACAGGGGGGCACACACAGCACTGGAGGAGGGGGCACACAGCACCATGGGTGGCACAGGGGTGCACATACACAGCACTGGGGGAGGGGGCACACAGTACTATGGGTTGCACAGCGTTGGAAGACATAAAGCTGCTGCTGCTTGTCTTCTGTGTTCTGTGGGATGGGAGCGCAGAACGCTAACCCCACCCTCAAAGTAAGTCCTGGGCATTCTGGCACTGGTACTCACGCGTTTAGTAGTGAACACTAGACTGGAGCCACACTTGCGTGTGACTCACGCGAGCCTCGCATATCGCATCACACGACACGGCCTGCTGCTCTCCGGCAGACAGGAGCATATCAGTTGCATAGAAATACATGCAGCTGACTTACTCCTGTCAGGGGAGTGTGCGGCAATGCCAGGTGATGCGATGTGAGTCACTCACAAGTGTGACTCCAGAATGCGCATCCTTGCAGGACGTGTATTTAAAGCGTCGACCACCGGCAAGATTCGGTAGCCGGCCCGAGCACTGCGACCCCAGGAATCTGCCTGAGGCCGCAGAAAACTTCATTGCGGGTCGCATACGGCCCGCGGGCCAAAGGTTCCCCACCCCTGATCTCCATAAATTCGGTCTAATTTCCAAAATGGTGTCACTTGTGGGGGAGCTCCATTGTTTAGGCACCTCAGGGGGCCTCCAAACATTGAAACCTTCTCAGGATCCTAATCATCCCAGGGGGAAACGCGTCGAGGCAGATAACTATGGGACAGAAGTACGGTGGTATCTCTGTAATTCTCACTTGGCCCGAAGGAATATCAAGTATACCCATGGAAGTGAATGCGGTTTATTGCATGTGATTATATTCCTATGGTCCTCTGTCTCCCTCTACCTTGTGGAGAAATTAGCTAAATTTCAGCGGCGACGGCTCAGTGGTGGAGCAGGCCGGTGCGGTGAGTGTCCCAGTCTGTCCATGGTGCTGGTTCAAGTGATGGCGCCCGGAGCGGCGCATGCGCAGATTGAGCTCTCATCCAAGGGCTCCATCTACGTACGCGCTGACTCTCGGAGCGGCATGTGCGTAGATGGAGTTCTCATCCAAGAGCTTCATCAGCGCACGTGCTGACACCCGGCGCCATCATTTGAAACCGGGACCGCGGACACAGTGGGACACCCGCCGCACAGCCACCGCAGTTCGCACAGCCGCACGCACAGGGTGACAGCCAGCAGGCCAGCCGCCCACCCGCACAGAGAGGCAGCCGGCACTGACAGGCAGCGGCACGCAGCCACAGGCACCCGGCCGACCGCACACAGAGCCGCACAGACAGTCCCACCGGTACGCTATATTCAGATTTTAAGTCGCACCCCTCATTTTCCTCCCAAATTTTTGGGAGGAAAAGTGTGTCTTATAATCCGAAAAATACGATATATCCCAACCTTACAGCTGCTGTCTATGCATGTTTACCTACCTGATCTGATATCTCCTTTCAGGTGGGCTCTCTGTACAGAGATCGCTCCATTGTAATCATATATCTGGACTGTACACCTAGATACAGGATTATTTGGTATCTGGAAGTCCTATGTGATCTAAGGACATAGAAAAGTCCTATATGGGTTAAGGATATCAGTATTTGTCAAGAAAAAATTTCTCTTGCAGTATATGCTTATACTTTTTGTATTAATTTGATTAAAGAAAACTATCTGATATATTCTCTAGATTATCCCCCTTTACTGGTGTATTTAGACATAGGGTTAATCAGGGCAAGGGAGGGAGAGCCACCGTGGCGTATAGGCCCTGCATAACAGTAGAGGTGCCGCCACTAGTAGGCAGGATTCATGGCAGATTGTGATAGGAAAAGATAGTACTCCCACTCATAATATACTAACAATCTTGTCCTAGGGTTGACATATCTTTTAACCCCTTCAGCCCCGGGGCACTTTCCGTTTTTGCGTTTTTGTTTTTTGCTCCCCTTCTTCCGAGAGCCGTAACTTTTTTATTTTTCCGTCAATCTTGCCATATGAGGGCTTGTTTTTTTCGGGACAAGTTGTACTTTTAAATTAAATCATAAGTTTTACCATATGGTGTACTGGAAAACAGCAAAAAAATTCCATGTGTGGAAAAACTGCAAAAAAAAGTGTGATGGCACAATAGTTTTTGGGATGTTTTATTCACGGTGTTCACTATATGGTAAAATTGATGTATGGGTATGATGCTTGAGGTCGCTGCGAATTTGTAGACACCAAACATGTATAGGTTTACTTGTATCTAAAGGGTTAAAAAAAAATTCACAAGTTTGTCCAATAAAAGTGGCGCACGTTTTAAGCCATATTCCGAAACCCGTAGCGTTCTCATTTTTTGGGATCTATAGCTCAGTGATGGCTTATTGTTTGCGTCGCGAGCTGTTGTTTCTAATGGTACCATTTTTGCGCAGATGCTACGTTTTGATCGCCGTAAAACTTGCGGCGACCAAAAAACGTAATTTTGGCGTTTGGAATTTTTTTGCCACTACGCCGTTTACCAATCAGATTAATTGATTTTATATTTTGATAGATCGGGCATTTCTGAACGCGGCGATATCAAATATGTGTATATTTATTTATTTTTTAACCCTTTAATTTTCAATGGGGGGAAAGGGGGGTGATTTGAACTTTTAGGTTTTTTTTTTTTTATTTTTTAAAACTTTTTTTTTCTTTTTTTTTATTTTACTAGTTCCCCTAGGGGGCTATAGCGATCAGCAATCCGATCGCTCTTATCTATCTGCTGATCACAGCTATACAGCTGTAATCAGCAGATTCAGTTACTTTCTGTTTCTCTCTGCTCGCGGCCAAGGGAAAACGAAAGTGAATCATCATAGCTGCAGGCGTCATCATATGACCCTGTGCTACGATGGCAACCACCGAAAGTCACGTGATCACGCTTGTGACTTCCGGTGGGGGCGGCGGTAAGTAAAAAACATGGCCGTGCGCATATAGATCTTGCTGCCAGACTTTTGCAGCGAGATTTAAGGGGTTAATGGCCGCGGGTGGAAGCGATTCCACCCGCGACTAGTAGGCACACATGTCAGCTGTTGAAAACAGCTGATGTGTGCCGACCGCCGCCGCCTGCCCGCGGCAGGGGGCGGGGCTTAACGGGACACGCTCCATGACGGATATATCCGTCCATGGTCGTGAAGGGGTTAATATTGTGTGTCACAATTTTGTTTGGATAGTTTTTGTAACAAATAAGTAATATTTTATACTTTAAGATTTGGGGTAGAGATTTTTTTTCTAATATATGTTTTTTTATGGCCCCGGGGACAATATCTAATGGAGTAATAACACTATTCTGGGAAAAAAGCATTGTCTGCCTCATTGCAACCTCCAGCTCAAGGTTTGTTATGCGATGAATGACCTTTCCATATAGTATAAGCCAAAGCAATGTTATCCACAAGTCTTAGCACTCACCTCTGAATCATTGAATTCAGGTTTTTCATATGGTCCCACTGCCACAAGTATATAAATTCCAGCCCCTAAAGGCCCAGTCACACTAAACAACTTACCAGCGATCCCAACAACGATCCAACCTGATAGGGATCGCTGGTAAGTTGCTAGGAGGTTGCTGGTGAGATGTCACACTAGCGACACTCCAGCGATCCCACCAGCAACCTGACCTGGCAGGGATCGCTGGAGCGTCGCTACACGAGTTGCTGGTGAGCTCACCAGCAACCAGTGACTAGCCCCCAGCCAGCAGCGCCGCGTAGAAGCAATGCTGCGCTTGGTAACTAAGGTAAATATCGGGTAACAAACCCGATATTTACCTTGGTTACCAGCGCACACCGCTTAGCGCTGGCTCCATACACTCATAGCCACAGTACACATCGGGTTAATTACCCGATGTGTACTCTGCTACGTGTGCAGGCAGCAGGAGCCAGCTTCTGCAGGGGGCTGGTAACCACGGTAAATCGGGTAACCAAGAAGCCCTTACCTTGGTTACCCGATATTTACCTTCGTTACCAGCATCCCCACGCTCACGCTGCCAGTGCCGCTCCTGCTCCCTGCACACATAGGGTTAATTACCTGATGTGTAGTCTGGCTATGTGTAGTCTGGCTACGTGTGCAGAGAGAAGGGAGCCGGCACTGACAGTGTGAGAGCGGGGACACTGGTAACGAAGGAAAATATCGGGTAACCAAGGTAAGGGCTCCTTGGTTACCCGATGTTTACCGTAGTTACCAGCCTCCGCAGAAGCCGGCTCGCTGCTCACTGCACATTCAGTTGTTGCTCTGTCGCTGTCACACACAGCGATGTGTGCTTCACAGCGGGAGAGCAACAACTAAAAAATGGCCCAGGACATTCAGCAACAACCAACGACCTCACAGCAGGGGCCAGGTTGTTGCTGGATGTCACACACAGCAACATCACTAGCAACATCGCTGCTACGTCACAAAAGTTGTTCGTTAGCAGCGATGTTGCTAGCGATGTTGCTTAGTGTGACGTGGCCTTTAGACATGCAATCTACTCTGCAAATATTTGTGAAAGAGTAACAAATTCTAAAGTGCTTTCTGAATTCAACATGGCCCTGTAATATGTTGTCATAAGTCATTTCATGAAAGGCCAAAACTGACCTGGTTTTGTGTGAAATAACTTGACTGGCCATCGAAGAGTCCTAACCTCAACCCCATCAAACTCCTTTGGCCTGAACTAGAAATTACAAGCCAGGGCCCCTCGTCCAACATCAGTGGCTAACGTGATAAATAGACAAAAATTTGCATAGAAATACCTCAAAATTCTTTAGAAAGCCTTTCTAAAGAGTGTAAGCTGTAATATTCAACTTCTTATCAATGACTAGGGATTTAGAATGGGATGTCATAACACTTCCCTGGGTGTAATGTGTAGGCATCCCCATACTTTTGTCCATATAATGTGTAATAGGGTCTGCTTCTTCCAATGGTGAGAGTTGAAGATTGGTCCTATGCTGTTGTGTTAATCTGGTACGTGTATGAGATTACTAATTGGTTTTGGTATATATTTCAGATCGTCTTAAAAACACAACAATAGAACATAAAAATATACTCAAGTACACAAGACCTAGGTAAGCACTAAATATGACTGTGATTCCGGTACCTTTACATTGTATTGTAAGGCTTTGTTCAGACATTCCTTAGTTATTTCCGGTTTTTGATCCGTCTTGAGATCAGAAAAACCGAAATAAAAAGATGAAATGTATTCCTTTGAATGAGCATTGAAATGTCCTAAAATGTCTTCAGGTTTTTGTTTTGTTTTTTCTAATCCGATTATTTTATAAGGCTGCGTTCCCATGTCCTCTAATCATTCCGTTTTTGGATCTCTTTGGAAAATGTAAAAACAGATCAATTAACGGACTGATCCAAGGGATCGCTTTCATAATCAATCCGTTAACGGATCCTTTATAATTAAAGTCAATGGTTCTATTAATGAATCTGTTATTGTCTTATATCGCTATTTAGATAGATAGCTTGTATACATAGATACATAAATAGACAGATAGCATAAAGATAGATGAATAGATAGAATAGATTGGTATAGAGATAGCTAGATAACTTGGACAGCTGTTTAGCTGAATTAACAATTTTAGAAAGAAAAAAAAAAAATGACATAGGGTTCCCCCCCAAATTTTCATAACCAGCATAAGTACAGCTGCAGGCTGCAATCCTCAGCTGTACCGTGGCTGGTTATCCAATATAGAGAGGATCCCATTCTTTGAATAAATTAGTGAAAAAATAAAGGGTACAATCCCATGTTTCCAAAAGCAGCCAAAGGACAGCATACAAATAAGCGCGATGATCTCATACTCAGTCACAGTCAATGAAGAACAGAACGATCTCCATTGACTGTGAGAGCACTCCATGCTGCCTCACAAACTACTGTGTGACAACCACTGGAGTGACCTGAGATGAGGCCAACCCAGGTCCTAGCAGCGGCTCACACGGCAGTATGTGAACGACCACGATGTCAGGAGTTCAGATGAGTTTGTTGCCAGAGGCAGTCTTGTAGACTGAGCCCTCGTGGGCAGGGTCCTCTTTCCTCTTGTACCTGTCTGTGCCTTGTTTTGTTTATGATTATTGTACTTGTCTATATTTTGTTTACCCATTTTCAAATGTAAAACGCCTTGGAATAAATGGCGCTATAATAATGAATAATAATAATAATAATCCCATGGAGATGATTGCTGTTTAAAAGCCGCACAGCACCCGAGCTTGACCCAGCGTGTCCTACAGCCACTGATCTGTGACGCACATCACTGATCGGTGTCCATGCTCAATTTTAGTCAAGCCTTTTTTTTCTTTTGGTCCGTTCTCCCCCTCTCCTCTTTGCTCCTCGACTGTACGTGCATACTGCAGTCACCGAACCACTGATCAGTGACACACATCACTAATCAGTATTCATGCTTGATTTTGGCCAGGACTTGTTTTTTTTTTTGGAATATTGGTATTTTATATTCACACAGTGCACCTTTTTTTTGTTGTCAAAAAGATCACCAAAATGCATGCATTTTCTTTTCCCCAGTAAAGTACGAGATTTATATTTTGCTGTCCACACTGTGCATCATTTTCTGCATCTTGCCTGCGTTTTTGAAGATGCAGCCAGGATGCAGCATGTCAATTCCTTTTGCGATTTCCAGTGTTTTTGAGCCCTTAGAGTCAATAGATTTGCGGGTGCGTTTTTTGTGCATTTTTTGGGGGGCAAAAAACGCTGCATCTTTGTGGTTGGCAAAGATGCACTGTGTAAACATACCCTAACACTCCAGTATTCCGCATAGCTATGCCCCAGACATGCTTTGAGCCCATTCATAAATTTCTACATTTCATGGATAATTCAGAATGTCCTTGCCAAGTTGACCTGGATTTTCAAAATTCATCCGGTGATCAATCACTTCAGTAGCAAGTTTGCTGAAGGCTACATTCCCCAAAGAGAACTCTGTGTGGATGAGTCCCTCATCCACTTCAAGGAGAGGCTGCATTTCTGTCAGTACCTGTCCAATAAGAAGGCCAGGTACGTGATCAAACTATACAAACTACGCGAGAATATCTCTGGGTACTGATCCAATCAACGTAATTCCCACCTGCTCTGGGATTGAGTGGGAAAATTGTGTGGGATTTGGTGCACCCACTGCTGGATAAGAGTCATCACCTGTATGTTGATAACTTTTATACCAGCATCCCACTTTCCAAATCCCTCTCTGCCTGAGCAAACCACAGCTTGTGGTATTGTGCGCAGAAACCGAAGGCACCTTCCTATATTGCTTATTGGGCAGATGCTCCGAAAGGGCGAAAGCATAGCCCAATGTAGCGACTACATGCTAGTGGTCAAGGACAAGAGGGACATCCTTTTCTTGACCACAATACATAGTCCTTGCAACATTGCCACCGCTGTTCGAGGTATCTCTGGAATCCCCCAACCCCTGGGTCTAACAGTTTTTGTAATGCCAGTCATTTTTGGGCACCAAGGGACAGGCGCTAATAAAGTGCCCCTTCTTTCCGCAAAAAAAAGCAAAAGGAATTTCTCCTCATATGGGACGTCCCTCCAAGCTGCATGGGCTCGAGTGAGGCCTCAGGAGGCAATACAGGCATAGCAAGATCCTCGCAGAGAGTCTTGGTATTATGAGACCTCTGACAGAACCGGCAATCATTATGGATTACAAGCGACATGGCACACTCAAGGGAGGGAGGAGTTTCATACATGACCATTGCCTCCTTTACCTTCTCAGACACCTCCGTTAAAAACTGGTTCTTGGGAGCTGGGTCATTCCACTGAGTGTCAACGGACTAGTGCCGGAATTCAGCGCAGCAATACTCTGCTGGCCGATTCTCCTGGTGCAGTGAACGAATCGTAGACTCTGCTAAACACACCTTATCTGGATCGTCATGGATAAGAGCGAGCGCAGAGAAAATCCCATCCAATGACAAAAACACAGGTGACTCAGAAGGCCAGGAAAAAGCCCATGCTTTTACGTCTCCACTCAGAAGCGAGATACAATACCTCACTACCAGAGAAAAGGGGATGTATACGAAAAAAAAACAATTTGCATGCCTCCCTGAAGTTAACAAACTGGCTGCGCTCTTTTGACAATCTTTCTGAGAGTGGCACTTTGGGTTCAAGCACTCTGGCAACCAACACAGATTGCCATGGATTAGCAGACTGCACTTGTTGAACCACCCTATTTCATTCTGCCAACTATCATGGCCAAGTATAATGCCAAAGGGTGGGACACCAAAAACTGTATCACACAACTTGCACAGATTGAGATATAATACATGATAAAGAGGATATACAGAGCAGGAAATAACCAGACGACAAAAGGATTTCCACAGCACACCAAGCAGCATCCAATAAATCACCAGCAACAGGAACATAACAGCACATGGACTGGTTTAGCAAAAGCTAAGGGAGGACAGGCTCCGCCATCTTAAAAAGGCGGGGAATAACTGTGAAAGGTCTCCCACAGAATGTGATCTTAGAGGTACAGTGCTGGCCAAAAGTATTGGCACCCCTGCAATTCTGTCAGATAATACTCTGTTTCTTCTTGAAAATGATTGCAATCCAAAATTCTTTGGTATTATTATCTTCATTTAATTTGTCTTCAATGAAAAAAAAAATTGTCATAAAGCCAAATTGGATATAATTCCACAAACATAAAAAAGGGGGTGAAAAACAATATTGGCACGGTTTGAAAAATCATGTGATGCTTCTCTAATTTGTGTAATTAACAGCACTTGTAACTTACCTGTGGCACCTAACAGGTGTTGGCAATAACCAAATCACACTTGCAGCCAGTTGACATGGATTAAAGTTGACTCAACCTCTGTCCTGTGTCCTTGTGTGTACCACATTGAGCATGGAAAAAAGAATAAAGACCAAAGAACTGTCTGAGGACTTGAGAATCTAAATTGTGAGGAAGCATGAGCAATCTCAAGGCTACAAGTCCATCTCCAAAGACCTGAAAGTTCCTGTGTCTACGGTGCGCAGTGTCATCAAAAAGTTTAAAGCCCATGACACTGTGGCTAACCTCCCTAGATGTGGAAGGAAAAGAAAAATTGACGAGAGATTTCAACGCAAGATTGTGCGGATGGTGAATAAAGAACCTCGACTAACATCCAAATAAGTTCAAGCTGCTCTGCAGTCCGAGGGTACAACAGTGTCAACCCGTACTATTAGTCGGCGTCTGAATGAAAAGGGACTGTATGGTAGGATACCCAGGAAAACCCCACTTCTTACCCTGAGACATAAAAAAGCCAGGCTGGAGTTTGCCAAAACTTACCTGAGAAAGCCTAAAACGTTTTGGAAGAATGTTCTCTGGTCAGATGAGACGAAAGTGGAGACTTTTGGGAAAAGCCATCAACATAGAGTTTACAGGGAAAAAAAAAAAAAGGCATTCAAAGAAAACACGGTCCCTACAGTCAAACATAGCAGAGGTTCCCTGATGTTTTGGGGTTGCTTTGCTGCCTCTGGCACTGGACTGCTTGACCGTGTGCATTGCATTATGAAGTCTGAAAACTACCAACAAATTTTGTAGCATAATGTAGGGCCCAGTGTGAGAAAGCTGGATCTCCCTCAGAGGTCATGGGTCTTCCAGCAGGACAATAATGACCCAAAACACACTTCAAAAAGCAGTAGAAAATGGTTTGAGAGAAAGCACTGGAGACTACTAAAGTGGCCAGCAATGAGTCCAGACCTGAATCCCATAGAATACCTGTGGGTTAGATCTTAAAAATGGAAGTTTGGAGAAGGCACCCTTCAAATCTCAGGGACCTGGAGCAGTTTGCCAAAGAAGAATTTTCTAAAATTCCAGGAGAGCATTGTAAGAAACTCATTGATGGTTACCGGAAGCGGTTGTTCGCAGTTATTTTGGCTAAAGGTTGTGCAACCAAGTATTAGGCTAAGTGTGCCAATACTTTTCTCTGGCCCATTTTTGGAGTTTTATGTGAAATGATCAATGATTTGATTTTTGTTTCATTCTCTTTTGTGTTTTTTCATTGCAAGGAAAATAAATGAAGATAATAATACCAAAGAATTTGTGATTGCAATCATTTTCAAGAAGAAACTGAGTATTATCTGACAGAATTGCAGGGGTGCCAATACTTTTGGCCAGCACTAACTAGCAGAGATTAACTCCTTTAAGCTGAGCATACAGCTGGTCGACTATCTGTAGTCTACCTGTGCAATGCAGAAGTACCAGAGAAGGCATAATGTGGAGTGTCAGATTTTGCAGTATGAACAGCGTCAGATGTCACCATGACAAAGCAGGCAGATTTGGAGCCAAGCACCGTGTGACAGTATTGCGATAGTATAATTGAGGGTTGTAAATTTTGTAGAGTACATCAGGTTGGCATATGGGGCCCTCCACTTTTCCAAACATTAGGTCCTTGATCACTGCCTTCTGAATTGAAGAAATATGCCAGCCTGGCCTGCACATAGTGATAGCATGCAAACGTGATATACAGTACTATCTGTATGATGTGCATGTCCAGCTTTTTTTAACATCGCGTTCTTTATTTTACCCCAGGTCACAGTCTGATTTGGGGACCTGTATTGGTGTACTTCCTATAGTGGTGAGGATTCTGCCATTTCTGTGTATTGTGGACAGGATAAGCACAACCCTTATGTACTTATACTTGACCAGCATTAGGTTGTTGCTGCATTGGGCTCTGCTCTCATCTTATCTCATCAGCTGCCCAGTTAGCAACTAAGCGAGGCCTCGTAGTTTCTGCGCACCGTACCACATGCTGAGGTAGCTTTGGCAGAGAGGGACTTGAAGAGTGGGATGCTGGTGTAGAGTTATCTACATAGAGGTGGTAACCCTGATTCAGCAGTGGGTGCACCAATTCCCACACAGTTTTTCCACTCACTCCCAGGACAGAGGGCATTTAGGGGGTTCAATCCAGGTGTCCTTTGCAGGGCTGTGGAGTCGGTAAGCCAAACTTGTGACTCAGACTCCTCAATTTCCCTTGCACTGACTCCAAGACTCCGACTCCCATATATATTGCTTATATTTAAGAAAAATGTAGTACAATGTGAACATCAGACATTTAATCATTTTTATGATACAATAATCAAGATATTTAGATAGAACATAAAATATTTTTATTGGAATACAACTTTAGAACACAAAAAACTGCAATAAAATTGTAAATATGTAATACACTGTGAATATATATTACACATATATATAAACAAAAACATACTAAATAACATTTGTGCAGTCTATGAATTTGTTCTAAGAAATAGAATTGCTTCCATCAGATCCTCCTTCATAGATGACCTCAAATCTGACCTAATAATTTTAAGGCTAGAGAACAACCTCTCTACACTAACTTGGGTTGGAGGGAAAGCCGTAACCACATGGGCAACATCTCTAACAATTGCCGGGTATAAAGGAATTGCCTCATGCACAGTCAGTTTTGATGAACGGTTGAATTTTTGTGTTCCTTTGAGAGCACGTGAAAAATTTGCTGAAATATGGTCAATCTGCTTGCTATAGGAGACGGAGTGAAATCTTTTTCCTTGCGGCAACGCTTTTCCTGCTCCATTTCATCCAAATACTTGTCAAAGTTAAACTCCTCATCTGATGAGGATGAAGATATGGCAGCAGTAGCACTGTCAGGACCCAAGTCCTCTTGTGCCTGGCAGTCCTGTAGGCCACTCATCCTAACTGCTACCTCAGTCAGAGCTTCTTTTCCTTTAGTAAGCTGTTGATCATCAAGCAGTATACAATGACTTGGGTCCACATTAACAGCTGCCAGAAGAATTTTATTGTCTCGCTCCGTTTCATTGAAGCAGAAATGCTATCTGCGATTAAACCTCTTTGGGACAGGCAAAATAGCAAGTTCTTCCACTCCCTTATGAAAATGCCAGGAGTTAAATCCTCAGCTTGTAATTTTTTTACTCACGGTGAGTGGGTGATTGAGCAATTCCTTCAATTCAGCCACCTGTGTCCATTGACCTTCATTTAGGGTTACCAGAGGGTTTGCCATATCTATCAGAAACTGTTTTAGTTCAAACAATCGCTCAATCATTAAATAAGTGCTGCTCCACCGAGTGCCTTTATTGACAATTGCCCCTTTCCCAGCACGTCTCTTTAAGATGGAATCAATTTTAGGGGTTCTGGCGGCAATAACCAATTTCCTCGCTTTTCCAATCAGATTTCCAGCAAGTCCCTCTTGCAAACTATCTCTTATTGCCAGCTGCAGTGTGTGAACAACACAGCGCATGTGATGAATATGAAAGTGTTTTGAAGCAGCTTCAACAAGATCGTCTAATTCTAAAGTATCATTTTGTTGTTTTTCTGTTGTAATATCTGTTTGTTCCTCAGTTACATGAACAGCACTGTGGCCTTTCATCTCAAACATACTGAATCCTAAATTTTCTTCTAGCTGTTCATTAGTCTCATTCATCAGTTTAATTGTACTTATGTTTGAAGCATTGTCTGTTACAATAGCAAGAACCTGTTCTTTTTTGATTTCGTAATCTTGCAGAACTTTTTGCACTAAGGCCTGGAGAAACTGGCTGGTGTAATGAGCTTTAGTATTTTTTACTGCCAGCGACTTGGTAACAATTTCTTTGTTGTCACAAACATATCGAACATTGGTGGCAAAATAGTTCACTCTGTGATGTGTGCAGGCATCCATTTTAAGAAACATGAAGCATCTTTTGAGAGTCTTTTTAAGATCTTCCTTTTGTTTAAGGGCTTCTTCAATCACTAATTTTCTAATACTTTCTCTTTCCAGAGCAATACCAAGTTTGCGGGCCATTTCTCCTTTAAGAGCTGTAAAAGCTGGTCATGCAAATTATGTTAATGGTACACTGTCCTTCACAACAAGCTGTATGAGCTGTCTTTTAAACATATCTGCTATCATTGTTACAGTAACTTTGTCACTTACAAAATATCTTGTTAATGATGTTTGAGGTGCTCTTTCCTCCACCCTTGTCCGGCAGGAAATGCTGGGCACTGGTTTCTTGGTGCTGCTGTTACCTTTCTGAGTCACAGCTTTGAATACTTCTGGGTGGAAGCGTTGTAAATGTCTTTTTAGATTGGAAGCTCTTGTAGGAGCATTTTTATCACCGCCTGAGTATGCACTGATTTTGGCATGAAAGCATTTGTTTTCATCTGGGTCACTTGTCATGCATTGACACACAAAATATTTTTTATCTTGAGTCACTGTGAAATGCTCAAATACAGCTGACTTCATAGGGAGCATCTTAGACATTTTGTAATCATATAATTTAACTCATAATAATTTTGTCCTATAAAAAAAAAAAAAAAAAGTATATTATAATTCCAGCACGAACAGGGAACCATGTACAGTGGAGAATATAAGTATTTATTTGATACACTGACAATTTTGCAAGTTTTCCCACCTACAAAAAATGGAGAGGTCTGTAAGTGTACACTTCACCTGTGAGAGACAGAATCTAAAAAAATATCCAGAAAATCACATTGTATGATTCAAATAATTTGCATTTTACTGCATGAAAAAATACTTGCTTGATACAATAGAAAAACAGAACTTAATATTTGGTACATAAACCTTTGTTTGCAATTTTGTTTACAATTACAGAGGTCAGGCGTTTCCTGTAGATTCTGTTTCTCTCAGTTGAAGTGTACATAAGATAAAAATGTCAGACCTCTCCATTCTTTGTATACTGGCCAACGATGCAGCAGCGATACGGATCTGCAGAACGACCTAGCTAGTCATTGGGGACGTGTCAAAGCAGCTTTTTGAAAGGGAAGTCGCTAACGAAGTCGTTATAACTGTGCCAAACACACCGATGCATGCTGCACATTGGGAAATAAAGGACCAAAAAATGGTCCTGAAAGATTTGTAGCAATCAGCGAGCTCACAGCGGGGGCCAGGTCGCTGATGCGTTTCACACTGCAATGTCGCTGGGGAGGTCGCTATTACGTCACAAAACCGGTGACGTTACAGCGATGTCGTTAGCGATGTTGCAGTGTGTAAAGGGGCCTGTAGGTGGGAATCGACAGTGTATCAAATACTTATTTTCCCCACTGTATAACTTTAGATAGAAATAAAACAAACTTTGCATAAATCAATAGTACAGATGATGGGTATAAAGTTTGTAAAATATGTCGTTAAATAGCTTTACTTTGAATTTCCAATCTCAGGCTTTTCTAAAGCAGGCTTTACACGCTATGATTTCGCTACAGCGATCTCGTTAGGGTCACGGATTTTGTGACGCACATCCGGCTGCTGTAGCGATGTCGTAGCGTGTGACTCCTAGGAGCGATTTTAGATCGTTCCAAAAGGTCCAAAATCGCTCCTCGTTGACATGGGGCTCCACTGGCAGTTATCGCTGCTGTCGCAGGGGCGAAGTTGTTCCTCATTCCTGCGGCAGTGCACATCGCTACGTGTGACGCCGCAGGAACGAGGATCATCTCCTTACCTGCCTCCGGCCACAATGCGGAAGGAAGGAGGTGGGCGGGATGTTACGTCCCGCTCATCTCCGCCCCTCCGCTTTCATTGGGCGGCCGCTTAGTGACGTCACTGTGACGCCGAACGGACCGCCCCCTTAGAAAGGAGGCGGTACGCCGGTCACAGCGACGTCGCTATGCAGGTAAGTATGTGTGACGGGGGTGCCGGATTTTGTGTGCGACGGGCAGCGATATGCCCGTTTCGCACAAACGATGGGGGTGTGTCGCATGCTAGCAATATCGGGACGGATATCGCAGCATGTAAAGCCACCCTTAGGCACAGCTCACTAAATGTTTCACAACAGATTGCTTCAGTCTATGAAGAGAGGAGGAGGGAGTGAGCAAGTTTGTTGTGTATCATACTCCAGGAACAAAGAAACTGATAACAGAGCTAATAGCTTGATGTTTTGGCTTCTATACTTATACAAGTCCTCATCAATCCTGTTGCTGTATTTTCCCTGTATATTGTATGTATATTGTATAGAAGATATCCTTCCAAAAGTACATGAGCTCAAAGAAAAAACAAATAAGCATACAGAGAGAACATACAGTATACTGGACTATTGATTTATGCACGGTTTATTGAAAGTTTAAATATTCTTCAAGAAGTAATTACTTTAATCTTGTTATCCTGTTCACTCTAGCAATTCTGAGATGAGTGCAGGCCTTCCTTCTTTCTTACGCTTACTTTTTACCCTTGCCTGTAGAGGAGGAGCTTCACTGGTGCTCAAGTGCAGCACAGACTTATCTCAGTTAAGACAGAGCCTAGATCCTCAGGCTACATACATTCACACACAGCAATTTTTGCGGATCCGTTTTTTTGCAGTGACTTTAGGCATCTCAGCAAAGTGAATGGGTTTCAAGATATGACATTCAGACACATCGTTTTGTGACGATCCATTTTTGGGCTCAAAAACGGATCCTCACAAAGAATGAGTGTGACGCCCTAGCACACCAGGTAGTCACACAGTCTAGGCCCCCGCACAACACCTTCCCACAAAGGGTCACACCAGCTGACCTGAAACCCTAGCCACCTCCCTTAGGGTAGGACAGACACACCAGTGGCCCGGACCAGGTGGATGAGAAACGCCCACCTAGGGGTCTAGAGAACCCGGGGCGGGAAAAGAAGTAGTTTTAAGTTCGAGTTTAAGCTGAATTGAGGTTCAAGTCTGAAGTGGAGAGGAGTGGAGAAGTGAGGAGTTGAAATTGAAGTTCATTGAGCAAAGGCGTCGGGGTTGGAGCCCCGGCGTGCTGGCTAGGTGGCAGACAGTGGACCGTGACTGCAGGAGACGGGAAGACGGCTGCCAGAGATAAGAGGTGGACCGGGATAGGTTGGAGCCCGCCGGTACCGACACCGGAGAACCGACCCGGAAACCGTGCACAAAGGGGGTACTTGGACCCTGAAAACTAGGACCGGAACCACCGGCCTAGCTAATTAACCAATTGAGGGCAGGATTATAGGTCCTGTCTCACCAAAAGTACCAAAAATCAAACAACAGCTCACCGCGGGGGATAGGGCATCCGCCAGGACCCGGTAGATCCCAAGAGCCAGCGTCAGCGGGCACGGCTCCCACCCATAGTTCTGGGAGTGGGCTTCCATGTTTCATACTGGAGAGCCCAAAGAGAACTCACAACAGTGCAGGGAGAAGTGATACAGACCACCAGCCCGGGCGTGGGACCTGAATACATCCGGCCGCGGCCACCATCACCTTGGTTTACCAGTGGACTCGTCTGAATTCTTTAATTGTGAGTAAGCTAACAATCCCCAGTCTGACCGGGCGTGCCGACCCCTACAATCATCACCCTTAGCACGGAGACATTGGGCCCTGGGGCATCCATCCCTACCCACGGAGGGGTTAACATCAAGCTGCTATCACATTGCCCCCGGGGTACCCCGCAATAGCAGCGGTGGTGCTACACTTCACCATACGCCGTGGGTGGCGTCACAGACAGTATACGGCAATTCCCGTATAAATACGTTCCCTTTATTTGAAGTGTCCTCACGACCCTCGGGGCCGGTGGAACCCCTCGATCCACACTGCGGATCCGGACCCGAGCAGCTCGGCTGCTGGCATGGGGGCGGCACACCTCAAAACTTGGCATCGCGAACAGGATTGTAACCCATCCACTTACCTGTGGAAGTGCGCCTTGTTCTGGACTGTCAGCGGTGCTCCGCTGCAATAATTTTTGAAAAGTCGCCATTTTGCCGCCATTTTTGGGCGCGAAAAACGACAACCCAGCGTCTTCTTCCCCAGGAAAGGGCGCGAAGTTGAAACCCCGTCCCCTGGGAACAAGGGCCGGAAGGAAGTGACCCTGAGCCCGAAAAATGAAACTGAGAGACACGAGAAAGGTCTGCTCCCAAAAAACCAGGGGGAGGGCGAGAATTGCAGCATGTAATCCGAGGAGATAAGAGGCAGAGGGACACCAGGACTCTGCCATCCTTTGGTTCCTGGAAACCATCTAGAGAGGATGTCTGCCCGGTCCGGCGACCTGAACATGGAGGAACCAGCTCCCGGGACTGCTGAATGGGTGGAAGCCCAGACTGCGAAGATGTGCCGCAGGATTCAGACCCAGGCCAACTATATGCTGGTGAGATGGACGGCCGAGATGAGGAATCTGGCTGCAGCCGTCCGGGCACGCGAAGAGATGGCGGCCTCGGAAGAGCGGGTAAACGACCCACGCCCCTATGTTCCATCGGAACCAGCCCACCAGGCTGAGGAGCTCGGTCCGCCCCCGTCCGCCACGTCGCCTCCCTCGCTGCCCGTATCTGCAGTTAGTGACCCAATCGGTCCGCTGCCCCAAGCCACGGCAGCGGAACCCATTCCATCTTCCCACGAGGACCCGGCAACGGAGCCCTCAGGCCATGCGCACACCACCGCGCCGGCACCCATACCAGCCCCGCGCCAGACCAGAGCCCAGAAGACGTCCCCTCTGGCCCCGAGCCCAGCTGCGCCAAAGATGACATCATCCCAGGTCCCGAAGATAGCGGCGCGCTTGATGACGTCGGCCCCGGCAATCCGCCCGGCCGCAACAGAGGCGACGCCCGACCGGAAGTCAGCACCAGCAGAGACGCCGACCGCTCCCCAGTACCCGGTTCCCACTGAGGCGCAGCCGGGATGCACCTGCAGAGCAGGCCGCGGATCCGCGGAGCCCTCCACTTCACGTGAGGCTGGTCGTAGCCGGCAGTGAGGGCGTCCGGATGATCCAAACCCCTGAGCAGGAGGAGGCGGAGCACGGAACCAGTGCCCCGTATTGGCAGCGGCAGCAGCTGAAGACAGAGATCACGGCCCAAGAGAAGCGGAAGGCAAAAGTGCTGAACCGACAGGTCACCTTACAGGTGCGGGGCCCTACTTATCTAGGACAGGTCCGGCATTTTAACCCCCAAAAGGGATGGGGTTTTATATACAAGCCGGGCCTGGAGGCCGAGATATTCGTCTCCCGAAGAGATGTGGCCCCACACCTACCTACTGGCCACCCGGATCGAGATCTGGAGCCCGGAGAGTTGATCTCATATACCCGACACTGCGGAGAGAGGGGGTGGTTCACCCTCGATGTGAAGAGATGGGTGAAAGGTGGGGATCAGTTGCACCTCCACCACTCTCCGCCATTTCCAAGCAAGGATGATGAGTATGAGGTAGTGTCGCGGGCGGGGAGGGCGCTGTGCTCACTACGCTCGGGTCCGGCGCTGCTGCTGCTGCTCGGTGGCTCGAGCGGTGGGCCGGATCCGGGGACTCGAGCGGCGCTCCTCGCCCGTGAGCGAAAGGGGGTAGTGTGGTTTGGGGGATTTGGTCCGTGATGCCACCCACGGTTTGTGGTGAGGTTGGGGCACCACCGCTGCTATTGACGAGGATCCCGGGAGCGATGGCAGGGAGCAGCTGGGATGTTTCTCTCCCCTCCGTGGGTAGGGGGGTTGGTGATCCCGGGGCCCGGTGAGGTGACGGGGAGGCAGCGGCGGGGAGGTGCAGGGTCGCTTGGACTGCGCAGCGCGGTGCCAGACGGCACGGTAGTACTCACTCAGCCACAAATGGATGCAAAGTCTCTGGTAAAATAAACGGCTGGATGGACGGGTCCCGCAGCCGGCTGCTGTGGTTTCTCCCGGACGGTTGGTGGTGGCTGCCTTTCCCTGCACCTTTTGTGTATCTTCGGTCCCGATGGCTTCCCACCGGTAACCCGATCCCCAGCTTGTATATGGGCCGGAGGAGCCCTTTTGCCCGCAGGCTCTGGCCCTGGGAACCCTAGCTGTGGCGGTAGCTGTATTTCCCTTGTGCTAGTTGGACGGTTGCCTTCAAATCGGGTCTTGGCTGTTTGGAAACCCCTGGTGTTCCGGTCACTAACGGATTTGACCTGTTTAATGGCGACTCCAAGCCTGGTCGGGGTCCGCAGGCCCTGCCGGTTTGTGCTGGCTTCACTTCGCTCCCTGGTTCGGTACCGGCGGGCCACCGCCCGTCCCCGGTCCTATGGTTCCGCGTTGATCTGCCTCTCCTGCAGACGGCCACCACCGTCTGCCAACCTTGCTCTTGGTGCCCGGGCCACGTACCCGGATACGGTCAGATTGCTCCTCTACTACCACTTTACTCCTCACTCTTTCCCTTCCCTAACTGTTCTGACTTCCATTCCCGCCTCCAGGACTGTGAACTCCTCAGTGGGTGGGGCCAACAGCCTGGCTCCACCCCACCTGGTGTGGACATCAGCCCCTGGAGGGAGGCAACAAGGATTTTGTGTCTGACTGATGTGCCTATCTCGGGGTGGGGCTGTTGTGTTGTAGTCCCTGTGACGACCTGGCTAGTCCAGGGCGCCACAGTAGCGGTTCCCGGCTATTTCAGTTAACCCCGTTGTAATTTTACAGTTTTAATGGACCACGGTAGAGAAATGGCAGGCCAACCCAAAAACTTTTGAGCCTTGTAAATACCCCATCCACCTTCTAGTTGTTTGCCACAGTCTCTGGAGAGGCCGATTGGAGGAAGGGCCTGCGGTGGAGGAGGCCGAGGCCCAGTCACCACTGCAACTGGTGGCTAACCTCCAGGCCAGGGGTCCCCAGACTAGGGGCCCGTGATAAGGACTGTCAGGTAAGGAACTTTTTACCCGGCCCGTATGGACGTCACCCGGACTCGTTCCTGGACTTGGGAAAGGGGTGCGCACCAGTGCTTAGCGGTGGCACCAGGGAACAGGTTGTTTGGGGTGGGTGCAATGAGAAGGTGGCCCGTTCGATTTTGCAACGTTCAAGATGTGCCTCCCATAAAGGGAAGAAAAATGTTCATTTGTTTACGTTACCCCCTTTTTTCTATTTTACAGTTCCTGTTTTTTTTTAAATCAGATAAATATTGCATTTTAAAACTTTCATAAACATACCAACAAATTGTGAGGGTAGTCCTCACACATAGGACCAGGCCAGAATCTTTTGTTTGAACTTAAGTAAAAGGGGGGTGAGATTAAGACGTTCATACTCAGCCAGTTTATTGGATATCATAATTCCCAGATATTTAAACTCTGACACCACCTGAACCGGAGCACAAGTCACCACTACATTGGAAGGCGTTTCATCTAGTGGCATCAAAACAGATTTGTCCCGATTTATCGTGAGCCCTGATATCCTTCCAAAGTTAGATACGACCCTCATTACCGCCTCCAAGGAACTCCCTGCATCTGCCAGAAACAATAATAAATCGTCCGCATATAAGGCCACTTTCTCCTCCACACTCCCATATCGTTAACCCACTACACCAGGATCCCGCCGCATCACCGCCGCCAGTGGTTCGATAGCAAACAACAGGGGGGGACAGTGGGCACCCCTGCCTTGTGCCTCTATAGAGAGAATCTATCTGACATGCTGCCTTTTGCCCTAATTCTTGCCGTAGGAGCAGAGTACAACAGCTGCACCCACCTAATATACACTTCCCCAAACCCCATTGATCGCATCGTAGCCCATAGGTACCCCCACTCTACGCTGTCAAAAGCTTTGGCCGCGTCTAGGGAGAGAATGACCCGCCTCCCCTTATTTTCCACCGGTATCTGCATATTCAGGTACAGTGTCCCAAGGTTAGTTGCCATGGATTTGTTGGGCATAAACCCTGCTTGATCTGGGTGTATTAGGGATGTAATGACTTTGGTGAGCCTATTGCAAGCATCTTAGCTAGGAGCTTTACATCTACCGTCAATAGTGAAATCTGTCTGTAAGAGTCTGGCAAACCCGGGTCTTTGCCTTCTTTAGGGAGTACCACAATTATTGCCTCCTGCATAGACGGCATAAGCTCTCCTCTTTTCAGACATGAATTATATACCTTAAGCAGCACCGGCAGTAAAACCTCCCTATGTTGTTTAAATACTTCAGCCGGAAACCCATCTACCCCCGGCGCCTTATCATTCGCCATATCACTCAGAGCTAGCTCTAACTCCTCTAAGTCAAATGGCTTGTCTAGTAACTCTCTAGATTCCCTTGAGAGGACTGGCACCTGAGCTGTGCCTAGAAATTCATCCACCTCCCCCGCCTCCGGGTGCACCTTGACTGAGTATAGATCAGAGTAGAATGTTTCTAGTACTTTTAGGATCCCTGAGGTGTCCGTGACAACTGCCCCATCTACTGACTGTAACCATGCAATATATGTCGATTCCCTCTGTGCCGCAGCTATCACTGAGAATGGAGAACGGGCGGGTCACCTATTATCAAAGGACTGCATGGTTTGGAACATTTTCTTTCTCTCCGCTGCCTGTATGGTCAATCTATTAACCATCTTTTGAGCTGCCTTCATCCTAGCTTTTGCCGCTGGCGCGGGGTCTGATATTAGAGCATCTTCCGCCTCCCCCAATTCCTGAAACGCAAGCTGATTCTGCCTTCTTGCCTCCGACTTTACCTTAGATATACCCCTTATATACAATCCCCTCAAGTACGCCTTCATTGCCTCCCAAACCATTCCAATAGATGCTGATCCTTCATTGAACCTAAGGTATTCCCTTAAACTATCACTAATACCCCCCCCCCCCTTCTTCCACTAATTGTAACCAATAGGGATTTAATTTCCATAAGGGTCTATTTTGGTTTTGTTGTTCCCCCAGGTCTATTTCTACACACAGGGGCGAATGATCTGATACCGTCCTGGGGAAGTATTTAGTACCCACTACCAAACCTTGCATTGCTTCATTGCCCAAGGCCAGATCAATGCGCGACAGGGATGAGAACGTAGCCGAATAACAGGAGTATTGATACACTTCCGGATGCCGAGTCCTCCACAGGTCAATCAGCGCCATTTCTTTAAGTAAATTGCCGAATGGTGTACAGTTACCCCCCAGTTTTCGTACCTCATGTCTCACTTTGTCCCAATGTGAATTCGGAATATTATTAAAATCTCCCATTATCATAAAGGGAACCCCCTTTAGTCTGCCAATAAATTTATCAGACTGTGAAGTAGTTTGCTGCAATATCGCGGAGGTATGTATAGGGATATAATTACTACGGCTCTTGTCCCCAGCCTACAGGAAAGATATACATACTGCCCATCTTTATCCATGATGACCTTTAGAAATTCAAACCGTGCGCCTGAGCGGACTAGTATACTGGCCCCTCTGGAGTATGCAGAATATGTAGAATGATACCCCACCCTGAACCACCTTCTATCCAGTAGATGCAGCTTCTCCGGTATCATGTGTGTTTCCTGCAAGCAAATTAGGTTAGGTTTTTCTGTGCGTAAAAATTGAAATACTGCTTGTCTTTTGATGCTAGAGGCTAAGCCCCTAACATTCCAACTAATTAGCTTAATGCGTCCCGCCATATGATTAATTGACAAATTCTCGTTCTCCCAGAGCTCCTTAATAGGCCAAATGAGACTGTCGACCGGCCCACCCTCCCCCTAACCCCCCAATATAAACACCCCCCACAACAATAATCATAGTAACACATCGTTGCCACCAGTCCCCTTTGTATCAGGGACGGAGGGCATATGTTTGCCTTTGCAAGTCTGCCAGATACCGCGTCCATCTTTTGTAGCGTTTCCTCTTTTACGACGGACAGGGCCCTATCAACCATCAATAACACCAGAACCAGGACCTCCAGAAGGAGGGGCGGACCCCGCCTGTTTGTCGTGCACGATATCCGGCTGTCCATCTGATCAGTATTGCAGTCCTGCCATATTCTCGCAATGCCCCCTTTTTTTTTTAATATTAAGGGGGAAGAACAAAAGCAAGTTACGGGAAAGAAGAAGGGAAAAAAGGGAGAAAGAAAGGGGGGGGGGAGTGGGCAAAACAAAGAAGAGAAAGAGAAAAGTAGTATAAGAAGAAGACAGAGGGTGGAATAAGAGGAGCGAGAGGGGAGAAAGAAAAACAAAAAAAAGAGGGGGGGGGAGAAAAAAAATTCAATATTTATGCATTGTGAGTACAGTATGAGTTGGAAAGTCCCTTTCCATAGCCAGGATTCCATTTCCTCCCATCCTCAGTGGTGTTTTCAGACCCCTTTCCTCTAGAGTCCATTAAATGTAGATTTAAATTTAGATTGCCAAGGTAAACAAAAAAAAAAAAAAAAAATGTTTTTTAAAATTTTCAAACAGGAACTCCTCCCCGGCAACCATAGCATAGTATTTTTCCTCTACACCACTGCATGCGATGAGAGGTAGGGTGTCCCCAAAAGTCAGTCTCCAGCTTCCCCTTCACGACCCTCCCGCCGCAAGCGTTGTTCATTGCTATCCAGCCATCTTAGCGCTTCCTTAGTATCCAGGAAAAAGTGCACTATTCCTCCAGCTACCACTCTGAGTTTCGCCCAGTACATCATGGAGTATACCAGATTCAGTTGTCTCAGCCTTCTCTTGATGTCAATGAACTTGGCTCTTTGCTTTTGCACTTCTATGGAGTAATCTGGAAAAGTGGATATCTTGGAGCCATTGATGATCAGGTCCGGGTGTCCTCTGGCATGCTTCAGGATATTATCCCGGTCTCTGTAGTGCAGTATTTTGGCCAGGACAGGTCGCGGTGGGTGTCCAGGAGGCAGGGGGCGGGTGGAAACCCTATGGGCTCATTCCACCGCATATAGAGGGGTGAGATGCTCAGATCCAATTTTACTTTTCAGCCATTCCTCAAAAAATTCAGTTGGGGATGTACCTTCCACTTTCTCTGGAATGCCAATTATTCTCAGGTTGTTACGCCTTGATCTATTTTCAAGGTCATCCGTTTTTGCTAGGAGTGCTGCTATTTGCTGTGCTGCACGCTGCCCGTCTCTGTCAGATCCTGCCATGTGGTCCTCCGTGATACTGAGTCTTTGCTCAACTTCTCCTGTTCTCTCTTTCACTTCATGAAGCTTGTGCCGCATGGATGCCATGTCTTCTCTCAGGCTCCCCAGCTGCAGGGTCACCTCAGTAATAGATGCTCTGCAGAGCATTACTGCTGTGAGGATGTCTCTCAGTGTGGGCTCTTCAGGGATATTCTGTGTGCCTGCCAGCTCTCCTAGCTGTGCTGCCTGAGATCTGGGATTTGTCTCTGCCATGCAGGCCTGAGCTCCCTCGCTGCTCTCACCCCTCCCCCCTCCTTCACTCAGCACCATGCTGTCTGCAAGTCCCATATTCATCTGCAGCTCACCTCTCACTGTCTCTCTGTGATGGGCACCGCTCTCCTGCCTGGCAAAACGCTCCAGCCTTGTTGCAGCCTGTCTTCTGGTCTCCTCAGCGTCTGCACCATTATCTTTTCTCTTCTCCATGCTGCCCACGGCACCATCTTGATTCTGCTCCTCCACTTCTCCCACCTGCTTTTTCGGCCCCCTCCTTGTCATATCTGTGCCAGTAAGCAATGCAATCAGGTCAGGGGGGGGACAGAGGGTCGTCCAGCTGCAGCCTGTGACTTCTGAGAGTGTTTTTTTGGTTTTCTCCCCTAGTGATTTTCTAGATGCTTGGCAGGAGCTACAGGATCTGCTTCCACTCACATACTGAGCTAGGCCACGACCTCTTACAGTTCCTGTTTAATAAACAGTGGTGGTCGGACAGCCCGCGGACGGTCTTTATTCAACCAAGGGGGAATGTGACACCCTGGCACACCAGGTAGTCACACAGTCTAGGCCCCCGCACAACACCTTCCCACAAAGGGTTACACCAGCTGACCTGAAACCCTAGCCACCCCCCTTAGGGTAGGACAGACACACCAGTGTCCCGAACCAGGCGGATGAGAAACGCCCACCTAGGGGTCTAGAGAACCCGGGGCGGGAAAAGAAGTAGTTTTAAGTTCGAGTTTAAGCTGAGTTGAGGTTCAAGTCTGAAGTGGAGAAGAGTGGAGTAGTGAGGAGTTGAAGTTCAGTGAGCAAAGGCATCGGGGTTGGAGCCCCGGCGTGCTGGCTAGGTGGCAGACGGTGGTCTGTGTCTGCAGGAGACGGGAAGACGGCTGCCGTAGATCCGAGGTGGACCGGGATAGGGTTGGAGCCCGCCGATACTGACACCAGAGAACCGACCCGGAAACCGTGCACAAAGGGGGTACTTGGACCCTGAAACCAGAACCGGAACAGACGGCCTAACTAATTAACCAATTGAGGGCAGGATTATAGGTCCTGTCCCACCAAAAGTCCCAAAAAGCAGACAACAGCTCACCGCGGGGTATAGGGCATACGCTAGGGCCCGGTAGATCCCAAGAGCCAGTGTCAGCGGGCACGGCTCCCACCCATAGTTCTGGGAGCGGGCTTCCGTGTTTCATACCGGAAAGCCCAAAGAGAACTCACAACAGTGCAGGGAGAAGTGATACAGACAGCCAGCCCAGGCGTGGGACCTGAATGCACCCGGCAGCGGCGGCCGGCCACCGTCACCTTGGTTTACCAGTGGACTCGTCTGAATTCTTTAATTGTGACTAAGCTAACAACCCCCGGTCTGACCGGGCGCGCCGGCCCCTGCAATCATCACCCTTAGCACAGAGACATTGGGCCCCGGGGCATCCATCCCTACCCACGGAGGGGTTAACATCAAGCTGCCATCACATCGCACCCGGGGTACCCAACAGCAGCAGTGGTGGTGCTACACATCACCATACACCGTGGGTGGTGTCACAGACAGTATACGGCAAATCCCGTACAAATACGTCCCCTTTATTTGAAGTGTCTGTGCAACCCCCTGGGCTGGTGGAACATCTCAAGCCACACTGAGCATGTCATTTTGTGTGGTGTTTTTCTAATCTTCTGCTATTGAAAACATTATCTATGAGCTCAAAAACCTTTCAAGTGATGCGGTTTTTTAAAAAGCTGATCTGCTTTTGCAGCTAAAAAACGTACTCTCAAAAAATGCAGCAAAAACGCTGTGTGCGAATGTGACGCCGCAGGAACGAGGAACTTCTCCTTACCTGCCACATGCCAGCAATGAGGAAGGAAGGAGGTGGGCGGGATGTTCGTCCCGCTCATCTCCGCCCCTCCGCTTTGATTGGCCAGCCGCTTAGTGACGTCGCGGTGACGTCGCTGTGATGCCGAACGTCCCTCCCCATTGAGGGAGGGATTGTTCGGCAGTCACAGCGACGACGACCAGGTAAGTGCGTGTGACGCTGCCGTAGCGATCACCATATATCGGCATAACGATAGGGGCGGGTGCTATCACGCTCGCCATCGCTAGCATCGGCTAGCGATGTCGCAGCGTGTAAAGCCCGCTTTAGATCAGGAATAGAACAGCCATTTATAGGACATTCGATAACTTTCCCAAATTCCGATGAAAAAATATTCAGCACATTCTGCATTGAACTACTGTCCTCAATTTATTATATATTTTAGGAGTCGGAGTCGGTCCATTTTATACCGACTCTGACTCCACCAAAATGAACTCCGACTCTACAGCCCTGGAAGATACTATCACAGTTTGTTTATTTTGATTCCTTTCTTTTTAACCCTTACTGGGTAGGTATTGCTGGAATTTAAAGGGAACCTGTCAGCAGAAACTTTGCACTAAACCTAAAAGATTCCCCTATTGCAGCTCCTGGGCTGCATTGTAGCATGGTTCCTATTGTTATTGTGCCCCCTTTTAGACCAAAATAAATACATTATAAAGTGGTACCTTTTCCTATTGTTAATCGTACACGGGGGCGGGCTGTCTGCTGTCTGTTATCCTGCCTCCTGCTGCTTTACGCCGTCCCCCATCGCTCAATTTCATACTTGGACGCCGCCCAGTGCGCCCGAGGTCTCACGCATGTGCTGTGCCACTCTAGCGGGACTGTGCACTGTGCACAGTGTGACCGCTGGTGATGTTTTGCGCGGGCGTGAGATTATGGGCGGCGCTGTGATTTTCATCAGCAAGTACCCGCCCATAATCTCGTGCCCGTGCTTTCCCCTCTGACTCGACCGTTCTGCGCAAGCGCTGGCCAGATGACCCCATGTCACCTCTTTCCCATCTTGGTAAGAGGTGACGTGGATTCATCTGGCCAGCGCTTGCGCAGAACGGTGGACGCAGAGGGGAAAGCGCGGGCACAAGATTATGGGCGGGTACTTGCTAATGAAAATCAGAGCGCCGCCCATAATCTCACGCCTGCGCAACACGTCACCAGCGGTCACACTGTGCAGTCCCGCCAGAGTGGCACGGTGCATGCGCGAGACTTCAGGCGCACTAGGCGGCGTCCTGAAGTATGAAATTGAGCGGGGGACGGCGTAAAGCAGCAGGAAGCAGGATAACGAACACCAGACAGCCCGCCCCAGTGTACGATGAACAAGATTTGCATAGGAAAAGGTACCACTTTATAAAGTATTTATTTTGGTCTAAAAGGGGGCACAATAACAATAGGAACTATGCTAGAATGCAGCCCAGGAGCAGCAGAAGGGGAATCTTTTAGGTTTTGTGCAAAATTTCTGCTGACAGGTTCCCTTTAATCCTTCCCTTGAAGTGTTTTAGAGACTCATCAGCTGTCCCTTTGGAGGATATAGACCTCAGTAAATTTTTCTGAAGTGTTCAATGACCTGCCTAATTTTAAATAATCAAAGATGGAGTCATTTTGCTGTGGAAACCGCATTATCATTATAATACAAAAATTTAAGCATAGCCTCAAAGCTTGTCTGGGTTATAGCTATGCAAAAAAATTGAAGTGATATATAGAAGTGCTGATATTTTATATTGGCAAAGTACTGGCTTCTGAAGTATTCCCATGTAAAGCACAAGGCCCCAAAATTTCATAATTTCTACCACATTTAACGGGGTCCAATTAGCAATTGATGAAGTGGGGCTTTGGGAAAAAAATTAATGGGTGTTTTCATTTGTTTGGGCCATCATGAGATTTATGAAATCCTCTTAGAAAAAGATTACCCCTTCGTGACCCTGGACATAAATGGTACTTAACCCCTTCATGACCTTTGACGGATCTACCCGTCATGGATTGTATGAGGTTAAGCTCTGCCCCTGCCGCGGGCAGGTTGCGGCGATCGGCGCACATATCAGCTGTTTTCAACAGCTGACAAGTGTGCCTGCATGTTACGAGTGGAATCGCATTCCACCCGTAACATTAACCCCTTACATCTCGCTGCCAAAGTCTGGCAGCGAGATATATATACGCGCGGTCAGGATTTTCACTTACCGCCGCCCCCACCGGAAATCACGTGACTTCCGGTGGTTGCCATGGTAGCTCAGGGTTATGTGATGACGCCTGCAGCTATGACGAGTCCCTTTCGTTTTCACTCGGCCCGGAGCCGAATGAATCAGGAAGTGACCGTATCTGCTGTTTACAGCTGTATAGCTGTGATCAGCAGATAGGGCAGAGCGATCGGATTGCTGATCGCTATAGCCCCCTAGGGAGACTAGTAAATTAAAAAAAAAAAAAAGTTTTAAAAAATAATAAAAAAAAAAACCTAAAAGTTCAAATCACCCCCCTTTCACCCCATTGAAAATGAAAAGGTTAAAAAATAAATAAATACACATTTGGTATTGCCGCGTTCAGAAATGCCCGATCAAAATATAAAATCAATTAATCTGATTGGTAAACGGCGTAGTGGCAAAAAAATTCCAAACCCCAAAATTACGTTTTACGCAAAATGCAATAACAGGCGATCAAAACGTAGCATCTGCGCAAAAATGGTACCGTTAGAAACGTCCGCTCGAGACGCAAAAAATAAGGCGTCACTCAGCCATAGATCCCAAAAAATGAGAACGCTATGGGTTTCGGAACATGGCGCAAAACGTACGCCACTTTTATTGGACAAACTTGTGAATTTTTTTAACCCCTTAGATACAAGTAAACCTATACATGTTTTGTGTCTACAAACTCACACCGACCTCAGGCATCATACGCACACATCAGTTTTACCATATAGTGAACATGGTGAATAAAACATCCCAAAAACTATTGTGCCATCACACTTTTTTTGCAGTTTTTCCACACTTGGAATTTTTTTGCTGTTTTCCAGTACACCATATGGTAAAACTTATGGTTTCATTTAAAAGTACAACTCGTCCCGCAAAAAACAAGCCCTCATATGGCAAGATTGACGGAAAAATAAAAAAAGTTACGGCTCTCGAAAGAAGGGGAGCAAAAAACAAAAACGCAAAAACGGAAAGTGCCCGGGGGCTGAAGGGGTTAATATTTGGCGGGGACGTCTTGACCTTGGACATAACGGTTTGTCCTGGTGCAGGAACTGTGCTGATGTGATATCTGCTGGGATCTTGGCTTACGTGACAGCCGAGCTCCAACTCTCAAATCCAAGGATGGTTCCTGCACCATCCCTGGCTGTTTAACCCCCTAAATGCTGTACTAGATATCGATCGCAGCATTTAGGGGGCGGTGTTCCCTCTCTCGCCCAACCGATGCCCCCGCGACGTCATCATGAAGGCTTGATCGTTGCTTTGGTGATCCGAGGTCATCATGATGAGCTCCGGATCACTCAGCTATAGGAAGGCATTGTAGATTATTCTGGGATCATGGTTTAAAAGGCTTCCTGTCAGTGCAGCATTGACAGATATAATGTATTGTAATGCTGGTGCATTGCAATACATTATATCAGCAATCAGGGCGATAAAAGTTAATAAGTTCCATATAGGGACTATGTAAAAAAAAGTTTAAAAAAAAAAATTTAAAATATTTTTTAACAAATCAGAAAATATAGAACAAAAAATAAAATTCCACCAATAAACATGTAATATTTATGTTAAAAAAAAAGCACACATAATTGATATTGCCACATCCGTAACAACCCAATCTATAAAACTGTCACATTAGTTAACGCATTCTGTGAACACGGTAAAAAAAAAAAGTTAAACAACATAGGAAAAACTGTCTTTTTATCATAAAGCTGACAAAAAAGTGAAATAAATTGCGATATAAAACGCACATTTAAATAAAAATCCTATCGCTAAAAACATCATCTTCTCTTGCAATAAACAATCAGCCATACTGCTTCATCAGCAAAAATAATAAAGCTGCAGCAATGCAAAATTTTTTTAATAAAAATGTTTATGATGTTAAAGCGGCAACATATAAAAAACAATATAAATGTGGTACTGCTGTAATCATACTGAATTTAATAATAAAGTTGCGGTATCATTTATACTGCAAGATGAACCACAGAAAAAAATAGTAATAAAACCAATTTTTCAACTGCTGTTGATTTGTTTATTCTGCCTCCCAAAGGCTCAGCTCACATTAATTCTGCATTTTATGCTGAGCGCTTACATCGGGGTTTGTGTAAAACCTAGAAAAATATGATTCAGATAAAATTTCCAACAGAAAATTAAATGTAATGAGGCAGAAGGAGTCACTTTCAGCTCCTGTCTGGCCTGTGGTGCGTCAGTGTCCATCTTTTTAGATGTGCACAAAAGTGGAGTCGACAACAGTTTTGAACAGACGAACATCTCTGAACAGAGGCCAAACGGAGCCTGGAGTAACTTTGCCTTATGAGTGAGTGGATCCATCAGAGATTTCACCTAAATCATGTTTTTCGGAGATGTAAATAAAAACCCTGATGTAAAAGCTCAGCATAGAACACAGAATAAATGTGAACTGAGCAAAAATGTTCTGTACCTCAAATTGTCACCAAGTAGCACTCAACCCAGAAATAATAAGTCTCACTCACATCCGTCACCTGTTAACGGAAGGTTCTGAAAAAGCGCTATGACTCCCCCCAAAAAAGAAAATTAGCAAATTCTGCGCCCCCAAATCCTAATGCCCCTACCCACTCTGAGCACCACAATGTGCCAAAGCCACAGTTAATGTCCACATGCCACATGTACAGCATTGTAGTGACGAAAGTCTGCTTAATTTACGGAGAGCACAATTTTCAGGAACTACAATGTATTGAGCATTACATGTGCTATTTCCAGAGAACAAAATGTCACTACACTCCTAGTCCCAAATGGGTGTACTTTCCAAAATGTGGTCATTTGATGTGGTTTCTGCTGTTCTGACACTTAGGGGCTTTGCAAATGGAGTCCGTAAACTATTCTAGGATAATCTTTGCTCCAAAAGTCAAATTGCGGTCCTTTCCTCCTGAGCCCTGCCTTGTGGCAAAATAAAACTGTACAGTCACATGTGGGTATTGGTGTACTCAGTTGAAATTGCACAACAATTCTACAGTGCATTTTCTCTTGTTACCCTTGTGAAAATGAAAGATTTGGGGTTAAAGCAACATTTTGTGTTAAAAATTTATTTTATCACTTTCAAAGCTCAACATAAAATTCTGTGAAGCACTTTTGGGTCTAAGGCGGGCTTTGCACGTTGCGACATCGCAAGCCGATGCTGCGATGTCGCACGCGATAGTCCCCGCCCCCGTCGCAGGTACGATATCTTGTGATAGCTGGCGTAGCGAAAATTATCGCTACGCCAGTTTCACATGCACTTACCTGCCCTGCGACCGTCGCTCTGGCCGGCGACCCGCCTCCTTCCTAAGGGGGCGGGTCGTGCGGAGTCATAGCGACGTCACACGGCAGGCGGCCAATAGCGGCGTAGATGAGCAAGATGTAAACATCCCGCCCACCTTCTTCCTTCCGTAGAGCCGCCGGCGGCAGGTAAGGTGAAGTTCCTCGCTCATGCGGCGCAACACAGCGATGTGTGCTGCCACAGGAACGAGGAACAGCATCGTACCATCACTGCAGCAAAATTATGGAAAAGTCGGAGCTTGCAACGATGATACGATAACGACGCTTTTGCGCTCGTTTATCGTATCATCTAGAATTTACACACAACGATGTCGAAAGTGACGCTGAATGTGCGTCACTTTCGATTTGACCCCACCGACATCGCACGTGCGATGTTGCAACGTGCAAAGCCGCCCTAAGGCAGGGGTCTCAAACTCAGCTGGGGAAATATCCGCACATAGAAAAAAAAATTGAGAGGGGCCGCATTCCGTGCAGGACAAAGTGACATTTTTATTGATTCCATGTTTTTCTATACGCCGTTGGATCACTATTGTGAACATTTTTTGCTTGATTATAACAAACCTGCACTTTTTTGTTAAGTATATACCGTATTTTTCGGACTATAAGACGTACCGGACCATAAGACGCACCCTGGTTTTAGAGAAGGAAAATAGGAAAATAAAACTTTAAGCAAAAAATGTGATCATGACACACTGTTATGGGGCGAGGATCTGCTGCTGACACTATTATGGGGGTAATGTCCCCAAATTCTCTACCAAATTCTCCGCATGCACCATCACCGCACACCCCTGCACTACCGCACGCATCATCACCGCACACCCCTGCACTACCGCACGCATCATCACAGCACATACACCGGCACTACCTCAGTGACGACCCCGCTGACAGCGCAACTCCCTTCAGTTGCTGTGTGGAGCTCCCAGGAGCGGCGGTGTTCTACTGCCGCTCCTGTCAGCTTCATGTAGCAGAGCTGAAAGCGTTGCGGGACCTCTGTGAATTATGTCGGACCTGGAGGGGTATTTGGGGATTTTAATAAAGTGGTGAAAGAGGGTGGTTTTTTTTGTCTTTTATTCCAACTAAAGTATTTTATTGGGTGTATGTGTTTATTTACTTTCACTTACAGGTTAATCATTGGGGTGTCTCAGACGCCTGCCATGATTAACCCCTTATTACCCCAATTGCCACCGCACCAGGGCAATTCGGGATAAGCCGGGACTGTCGCATCTAATGGATGCGGCAATTCCGGGCGGCTGCTTGCTGATATTTTTAGGGTGGTGGGCCCCCCATAACGTGGGGCTCCCCATCCTGAGAATACCAGCCTTCAGCCATATGAGTTTATCTTGGCTGATATCAAAATTGGGGGGGACCGCACGCCGTTTTTTTTTTAATTTATTTTTTTTTAATGCAAGAAATAGACCCACCCACTGGCGGCTGTGATTGGTTGCAGTGAGACAGCTGTCACTCATCGTGGGGGTGTGTCTGACTGCAACCAATCATAGGCGCCGGTGGGCGGGGAAAGCAGTGAATACGAGATTGAATAATGGGCGGCCGGCATTTTCAAAATCAGGAGAAGCCGCCAACAGTGTGTCAGCCATGCAGCGCCGCGTCGGTGATCGGTAAGGCTGCTTTCACACTACGTCTTTTTAACATGCGTCCTGAACGTTTTTTTAACGCAAAAACGGATCCAGTGCAAATGCGTTTTCATTTCAATGCATTTGCAATGGACTCGCGTTAACATGCGTTCACCTGCGTTTGCGTGCGTTATAGTGAGGATCCAGCGACTTGCAGTTTTTTAACATCTTTCAAAAACGCTACATGTAGCGTTTTTGAGCTGCGTCCAAATACTGCAAATCGCTGGATCCTGACTAAACAGCATGCAAACGCATGTGAACGCTGGCATGCTGATAGGCAGGATCCTGCTTGCTCTACTGAGCATGCCCAGAACCAGTCTCGCGTGATCAGTCCCTCTCTCTCCTACCTCTCTGTCTCTCCCCCTCCCTCTCCTCCACCTGAGAGCTGCGGACACTCGTAACCAAGGTAAATATCGGGTAACCACTTATCTTAGTTACCCGATGTTTACGTTGGTTACGTGTGCAGGGAGCCCGGCTCCTAGCAGCTGCAGACGCTCGTAATCAAAGTAAATATCGGGTATCCAAGCAAGTATACCCGATGTTTACCTTGGTTACGAACCTCCGCAGTTGTAAGAAGCCGGCTCCCAGTCTGGCACGTTTAGTTCCCATCACTCCCGATCACATGACTCCAATGCCCGCCCCTAAACATCCAGTGACAGGATCCTGCAAAGTAACACATGCGTTTGCATGTGTTTTTTGCTGTAAAAGCAGGATCCGCTTTTGCAGCAAAAAAACGTTCAGGACGCATGTTAAAAAGACGTAGTGTGAAAGCAGCCTAAGTGGGTGAGAGTGAGTGAATGAGTCAGTGAGTGTGAGAGAGAGAGGCTGGGGCCACACGGGGCACTACTGCGATGCTCGCATGACACTCGGCTCGTGCTGGCAGCACAGCAGGAGCCGAGTGTCATGCTAGTGTCCCTGCATCTGAGTGCGGTCCGACTGTGCGAGCGGACCACAGCTGCGGGAGGGAGGGATTTATTTATCCCCCTCTCTCCTCCGTAGCCGGCTATTGCAAGTCTCGCTCTGCACACGCGGTACACCGGAGTACTGCGAGTGCAGTGCGATTTTTCTCTCGCCCCATTCACTTGAATGGGTGCGAGAGAAAGAGTCTCGCATTACAATCACAGCATGCTGCGATTGTTTTCTCGGTCCGATTAGGGCTGAGAAAATAATCGCTCGTGTGCAGACACACAGGCTAGAATTGGTGCGAGTGGAATGCGATGTTTTATCGCACTCTACTCGCACCGATTTTCTTAGGCAAGAGAGAGATATTTTCTGACAAGCAATGAATTTATCTCACTTCTGGGTATGCTCAGAAGTAAAAACTGAATCCGGTACATGCTTCCAGCGTTTGATGCATGCCACCGGATTCGGCGTGCATAGACTTTCATTATGCACCATGTCACACAGCGCCGCATGCGGCGCTATGCAGTTTTTTGCCGCTGGCAAAAAAGGTTCTCTGCGTCCTGTGCGCCCGCCAGAGGGACGATTTTTGCAGCAACCGGCAAAAACCGGATCAAACGCGAGTACATGCGGCACAATCCGGCGCTAATAAAAGTCTATGAGGAAAAACCGCACCCGGCGGAAAAGCGTCGGATTGTGCCGCACAGCAAAAACCTGATGTGTGAAAGCAGTCTAACACATCCGTGTTCATGTGGAGTGCCTCCTTCCAGAGTTCTGATCTCTTAAATGGTGAATTTAACCCTTTAGCATTAATGGACATGAATCTAATCACCATCGAGAAAATTTACAGAGTTGCCATGGGCTGCATTGAGTACCTTATCCCAACCTTTGGGAAGGTAAGCCAAATAGAGATTAATTGCAGGAAAATATCTTCGCTTACATACTCCAGTATGAGTAACTAGACCACTTGTGTACACGTCCATCCTCCGATAATATTGCTGCTTGTTACATAGATCATGTTGCATCAGATTTTTTTTTTTTTCAGATTGAGAAACTAACAAAGAAACAAGTAAACCTAGCTCAATTGATTGAGCTACAATACAGGGCACTAACTGGGGCTGGCTGAGCCCTTCACCCAAATTTAAACATGGTGCTGAGAAAAAAACCTACAAAAGCACCCAGTGATCCCAAACGAGAAAGCTCAAAGGCCTCCGACACACATCCGTGCCGCCGGTACGTGTTTGGTACGTTTTTGCACATACTGGCGGCATGGAGACACGTAGACCAATGCTACCCTATGGTAGTGTGACGCCCTGGACTAGCCAGGTAGTCACAGACATAACATACACACCCCCACCCTAGGCAGTTACAACAGTCAGACAAAAACCCTTGTTACCTCCCTCCAGGGTCTGATGTCCACACCAGGTGGGGCGGAGCCAGGCGGTTGGCCCCACCCACCGAGGAGTTCACAAGCCTGGAGGCGGGAAAAGCAGTAGATCAGTTTAGGAGGTGAAAGTGAGAGGTCACAAACTGCGTGTGTCTGGGTAGGAGCCCAGGCACTGACAGCAAGGTTGGCAGACGGTGGTGGCCGTCTGCAGGAGTTAGCGGAACTCTGTGGAACCGTAGGACTGGGGTTGGACGGTGGCCCACCGGTGCCGAACCGGAGAGCAGAGTGAAGCTAAGCACACAGGCAGGGCCATCGGACCCAGACCAGGCTTGGAGCCACCGACAATAGTCAAATCCGAGTGTGACAGGAACCCCAGGGGTTTCCGAACAACCAAGTCCCGACAGAAGGCAACAGTCCACACCGTGAGGATATACAGCCACCGCCACAGGCTAGAGATCCAAGGGCCAGCGCCTGCGGGCAAAAGGGCTCCTACGGTACCTATACGCCGGGGAGCAGACTACCGTTGGGAAACCATCGGAGTCAACACAGTTTAGACAGATGCAGGGAAAGACAGCCACCATCAGCCGTCCGGGGAGAGTACAACAACACTGCAGCCGGCTGTGGGACCCGTCCATCCGGCCGTTTGGTTTACCAGAGACTCTGTCATTGATTGTCTAAGTGAGTACACCAGTGCCGTCCGGCACCGCGCTGTCCCTGCAACCCTGCACCCCGGCCATCCAGCCTCCCCATTACATCACCGGGCCCCGGGAGCACCGACCCCCTACCCACGGAGGGGACAACATCCTAGCTGCTCCCTACCAACTCTCCCGGGATCCCCGTCATCAGCAGCGGTGGTGCCATCATCACCACATCCCGTGGGTGGCGTCACGAACTCTCTCCCCAAACAAACCATCCCTTTTCACTCACGGGTGAGGAGAGCTGCTCGAGTCCCCGAGTCTGGCCCATCGCTCGAGCCACCGAGTAGCAGCAGCAGAAGCCCCGGACCCGAGCGTGGCGAGCGCGTCCCCTCCGCCCGCGACAGTAGCAGGCACACACACGTAAAAACACATGGAACGTGCGTTTGTGCGTGTGTACCTATTCCCACACGGTCGACATGTCCGTTTTTCGCCGGCATCACGCAGGCACAGACCTACTAAAGTCAATGGGTCCGTGCCTGCACTAACGGCACACGTAGCATATCTGTGTGCTACACGTACTGTCCGTGTGCGTTTTTTAGTTAGCGATGTCGGTCAATCTATTTTTAATTTGTCAGTCAATTTACCTTATTTTCTGTGGTTGTCAGTCAATATCCCTTTGTCGGTCAGTCTGTATCTCCCCCTGTCCATTACTTACCGATCCCCGATCACCAGCACGGCGATGAACAGTTGTGCAAAAGATACGCGGCTTCAATTATTTTGAAAATGCCGACCGCTCATTATTCAATCTACTATTCCCTGCTTCCCCCACCCATCGGCGCCTATGATTGGTTGCAGTGAGACAGCTGTCACTCAGCGTGGGGGCGTGTCTGAATGTAACCAATCACTGCATCCGGTGGGAGTGTCTATATTGTGCAGTAAAATAAATAACCCCCCCCATTTTTGATACCAGCCATGGTAAAGTGACACGGCTGAAGGCTGGTATTCTCAGGATGGGGAGCCCCACATTATGGGGAGCCCACCACCCTGACAATATCAGCCAGCAGCCGCCCGGAAAAGCCGCATCCATTAGATGCGACATTTCCGGGACTCTACCCGACTCTTCCCGAATTGCCCTGGTGTGGTGGCAATTGGGGTAATAAGGAGTTAATGGCAGCAGCCCATAGCTTCCACTAAGTCCTAGGTTAATTATGGCAGCCGTCTCCCCAAGATAACTGCCATGTTTAACCTGTTATTAAAATTAAATAAACACACATTCAAAAAACCTTTATTTAGAATAATTTAAAACAAACAAACACCCTCGATCACCAAATTAATAAAACTAAAAAACGCATCCAGGTCCGCCGTAATCCATGGATGTCCCACGACGCTCTCAGCTCTGCTACATGAAGGTGACAGGAGCGGCCACACACAATGACCGCTCTCCATAACCTCCAAGCAGCAACTTAAGTGAGCCGCGCGATCACCAATGACGTCACTCAGGTTACTCGCGGCCACCACTGGATCCTCCCCTTGTGACTGCGAGTCACCCAAGTGTCTGAAGTGAGCTGCGCGATCAGCGAAGAAGTCACAGGTGAGTTGTGGTGTCAGGTGGGTGACGCCGCAGATAACCTACGTGACGGCAGCGCAAATGTCGCCGCTAACTTCAGTTACTCAGGGGATTAGCAGACACCGGTGATTCCATCACGGGTGAGGTGACCGCTAATCAGGACGCCACACACAGACAAAGCCGTGGTATGACAATTCTCATCGCTTGTCTCTGTCTGTGTCGGCTGTCAGCGGTTATGTAGCATCGACATTTTACAACACACACAGATCAACACATACGGATACCACACGGACATGACACGTACGCATACACGGACATTCCACACGTACACACGGCAAGTATACGTCATCACACAGATGTCATGTACCGGAGAAACGCCCATAAAAAAAATGGAACACGGACCCGAAAAACGGAACGGGAGACACGTATGTTTTTTTCTGCGGAAGTGTGTTTCAGGCCAAAAGGAAAATCAGAAAAATCAATGAGTGAAAAAAGAAAATTAAAGTTCAAGGGAGTTCTGAGGGGCAAGATGAAGAGGTCCATATTCAGACCCAGGTGCCTGGAGGTATCGGGATCCGTGCCAGGGTCGGCTCCTATCTTCAAAAGTCCCAAAAGGAGGGTTTGAAGAAAAAATAAAGACTGATTTAGATAGGGCATGAAGGGGCAGATGACATGGTTAACCAAAGACAGTCACTGCATCTTATCTGGAATCTTGAGCAGTCTCTTTACTTAATGAGTCACACAATATCCTTATTGTGACTAGTTAGCATCAGACTTATGCTGGGTTCACACTAAACGACAGCGACAACGACGTCGCTGTTACGTCACCATTTTCTGTGACGTAACAGCGACCTTGTAAGTCGCTGTTATGATCGCTGCTTAGCTGTCAAACACAGCAGAAGCAGCGATCATAAGGTCGCTGTGCTACATGTTCAGAGAGCAGGGAGCCGCGCTTAGCGCTGGCTCCTTGCTCTCCTGCAGCACACATCGGGTTAATTAACCCGATGTGTGCTGCAGCTACATGTCACAGTTCAGAGAGCAGGGAGCCGCGCTTAGCGCTGGCTCCTTGCTCTCCTGCAGCACACATCGGGTTAATTAACCCGATGTGTGCTGCTGCTACATGTCACAGTTCAGAGAGCAGGGAGCCGCGCGCACTGCTTAGCGCTGGCTCCTTGCTCTCCTTGCTACAGTATACATCGGGTTAATTACCCGATGCATACTGCAGCCACATGTCACAGTGCAGGAGCCGGCACTGGCAGCAAGAGCGGAGGCTGGTAACCAGCGTAAACATCGGGTAACCAGGGAAAGGTCTTCCCTTGGTTACCCGATGTTTACGCTGGTTACAGCTTACCGCAGCTGCCAGTGCCGGCTCCTGATCGCTTCATTTCGTCGCTCTCTCGCTGTCACACACAGCGATGTGTGTGTCACAGCGGGAGAGTGACGACCAAAAAATGAAGCTGGACATTCAGCAACGACCGGCGACCTCACAGCAGGGGCCAGGTCGTTGCTGGATGTCACACACAGCGACAGCGACGGGACGTCGCTGCAACGTCACAGAAAATGGTGACGTAGCAGCGACGTCGTTGTCGTTGTCGCTGTGTGTGACACCAGCTTAAGGGTACCTTCACACTTAGCGATGCAGCAGCGATCCGACCAGCGATCTGACCTGGTCAGGATCGCTGCTGCATCGCTACATGGTCGCTGGTGAGCTGTCAAACAGGCAGATCTCACCAGCGACCAGTGAACAGCCCCCAGCCAGCAGCGACGTGCAAGCGACGCTGCGCTTGCACGGAGCCGCCGTCTAGAAGCTGCGGAGACTGGTAACTAAGGTAAACATCGGGTATGGTTACCCGATGTTTACATTAGTTACCAGTGTGAGCAGGGAGCAGGGAGCCGCGCACACTGAGCGCTGGCTCCTTGCTCTCCTAGCTACAGTACACATCGGGTTAATTAACCCGATGTGTAATGCAGCTACATGTGCAGAGAGCAGGGAGCCGCGCACACTGCTTAGCGCTGGCTCCTTGCTCTCCTAGCTGCTGTACACATCGGGTTAATTAACCCGATGTGTACAGCAGCTACATGTGCAGAGAGCCGGAGCCGGCAGCACAGGCAGAGTGAGAGCTGCAGAGGCTGGTAACTAAGGTAAATATCGGGTAACCACCTTGGTTACCCGATGTTTATCTTGGATACAGCTTACCTCAGCTGTCAGACGCCGGCTCCTGCTCCCTGCTCGCTTCATTTGTCGCTCTCTTGCTGTCACACACAGCGATCTGTGTGTCACAGCAGGAGAGCGGCTTTGAAGAAAACGAACCAGGGCTGTGTGTAACGAGCAGCGATCTCGCAGCAGGGGCCAGATCGCTGCTCATTGTCACACACAGCGAGATCGCTAATGAGGTCACTGCTGCGTCACAAAAAGCGTGACTCAGCAGCGATCTCGGCAGCGAGCTCGCTGTGTGTGAAGCACCCCTTAGCCTTTAGGGTACCTTCACACTTAGCGATGCAGCAGCGATCCGACCAGCGATCTGACCTGGTCAGGATCGCTGCTGCATCGCTACATGGTCGCTGGTGAGCTGTCAAACAGGCAGATCTCACCAGCGACCAGCCCCCAGCCAGCAGCGACGTGCAAGCGACGCTGCGCTTGCACGGAGCTGCCGTCTGGAAGCTGCGGAGACTGGTAACTAAGGTAAACATCGGGTATGGTTACCCGATGTTTACATTAGTTACCAGCGCACAGCTGTGTGTGCAGGGAGCAGGGAGCCGCGCACACTGAGCGCTGGCTCCTTGCTCTCCTACCATAGCTACAGTACACATCGGGTTAATTAACCCGATGTGTAATGCAGCTACATGTGCAGAGAGCAGGGAGCCGCGCACACTGCTTAGCGCTGGCTCCTTGCTCTCCTAGCTGCTGTACACATCGGGTTAATTAACCCGATGTGTACAGCAGCTACATGTGCAGAGAGCCGGAGCCGGCAGCACAGGCAGCGTGAGAGCTGCAGATGCTGGTAACTAAGGTAAATATCGGGTAACCACCTTGGTTACCCGATGTTTATCTTGGATACAGCTTACCTCAGCTGTCAGACGCCGGCTCCTGCTCCCTGCTCGCTTCATTTGTCGCTCTCTTGCTGTCACACACAGCGATCTGTGTGTCACAGCAGGAGAGCGGCTTTGAAGAAAACGAACCAGGGCTGTGTGTAACGAGCAGCGATCTCGCAGCAGGGGCCAGATCGCTGCTCAGTGTCACACACAGCGAGATCGCTAATGAGGTCACTGCTGCGTCACAAAAACCGTGACTCAGCAGCGATCTCGGCAGCGAGCTCGCTGTGTGTGAAGCACCCCTTAGACCATTCTTCTGGAATATGGCGTGGTGGTGAGGATCCATCTTGATGTTCCTTGGAGGGGGTAAGTAGGTTCCATTCCTTGCATAATTGAAGAGCTTGTTCCGGGTTGCATGCCACGTGCTTGCCCTGCTTTTTTTAATTTCACTGGAAAGCCCCATTTGTATGGAATGTTGTTCTCTGAGAATTTTTGTACTGTTTATGAAGGCTCTTCTGCGGGCTAGAGTGACTGCTAATAGGTCAGTAAATATAGCAATGCCTTGGAATCGCTCTGGCAGTGAGGGTGGATTGCGGGCTGCTTCCATTAATTTCTCTTTTTTATGAAAAAAGTGAATTCTCATTATGACATCTCTGGGGGTCGAGGAAGGCAATTTTTTTTTTTTTTTGTGTAGCGTCTGGTAGCAGGCATGAGAAGTAATCTGTGAGGAGTTCTTCAAGCTAGTCTGTTTTAACAGATTCTGTGATGCTACTCAGTCTGACATTATTTCGGCGCGATCAATCTTTCATATCAACTATTTTAAGCTTCATGGCATCCAATTCTTCATCCATAGATACCACAGAGTCCACCACCTCACTGTGTGCAGTTGTTAGTTCTGCCATCTTGTCCTCTAGATGGGATGTGTAGTCCCCTATTGCTGCGATATCTCTTTGCATAGACTTGAGTACACTTTGCATGTCCCTTGTAAAGGAAGCCATTAGCTCTGCCATGAGTTTCCTCATAGTATATTCTGTCAGTGGCTCTGAGGAATGTTCACCAGGATCCTGGTTGTCTCTCCCTGTGCTACAGCCTGAGGCCTGTGAGCCTTCTGTGGGGGGGGGGGGGGGGGGTTGGATTTAAAAATTCAAGGCCGACTTCGCCTCCCCCGGCTGCTCCCCATTGTTCTGGTCTGATTCATCCTTATCTTGCACTGACAATCGGCAGTGCCCCCCACAGTGGTCTTTGATTGTGACTCATTCTGCCTGTAGCTTCTGACTCACTCAGCCTGCGGGGAAGGGGGTGGGGGGGGGGTAGTATTCTTAGATGCTGTCAGGCCATGCTGTGATCTTCCAGCACCATCTTGGAATCCATCTGCTGTTGGATAGAATTGGGTAAGCTTTAGGGGCTTTTCCTCCCTCTGCCACGGCCGCGCCGTACCTCCTTCATACCCCTGCTTTCCTGGGGTCTTTAGCCTCCAAATAGGACTCGAGCTAGCTCAAATGAATGCTTTGTGCCGCTGTATGGAGCCGGTAAGCACAGGAGCAGAGTTACTGTGCTTCTGTCTCCATGTGCTGCTGGCCACGCCCCCATAAAAGATAATTTTGGCAAAAAAGTCATGCTTTATTTTAAATATTTTCTTTTACATTTAATCCCCTTCTAATATTGTTTTACAATTAGCAGCATCATACAGTCATCTTATCCAACATCTTTTAGTAATGTCCCCCATCCTGTGGTAATGTCGCATCCTGTAGTAATGTCCCGTTTGTGTCCTGTATAATATGCACATCCTTCTGTCCTGTAGTTATATCCCCCATACTGGTAGCAGTGTCCCCCATCCTTGTCCCCTGTAGTAATGTCCCCATCTTGTCCCCTGTAGTAAAGTCTCCCATCCTTGTGCCCTATAGTAATGTGCCCCTCCCCTCCCTTGTACCTTGAGTAATTTGCCCATCTTTGTGCCCTGTAGTAATGTGCCCATCCTTGTACCCTGTAGTAATGTCTCCCATCCTTGTGCCCTGTAGTTTTGTGCCCATCCTTGTAGTATTGTCCATACTTGTGCCCTGTAGTATTGTGCTCATCCCTGTGCCCTGTAGTATTCTGCCCATCCTTGTAGTATTGTGCCCATCCTTGTAGTATTGTCTATCCTTGTGCCTTGTAGTACTATGCCCATCCTTGTAGTATTGTGTCCATCCTCATGCCCATCCTTGTAGTATTGTGCCCATCCTTGTAGTATTGTGCCCATCCTTGTGCCCTCATCCTTGTCCCCTATTATACCGCTCTTCACAAACGCCAAAAAAAAAAACCAAACTTCTCACCTTTCCTCCCTTTTCCCTCAGGGCTGCGTGCGAATTAGTGTTTGCAGCGTTTTGGAGGCAGTATGTTTCAGCTGCATCCAGAGCACTGGGTTGTACAGTACAAGCAGAGGGGATTTCTAGAAATTCCATCCACTGTGCGTGTGCGGCCCTCAGCAAACATTGACCTGCGGTGCGGCTTTTAGAGTCGCAAGTGTCATCTGTACTGAGAATATAGCGAGGAGACCGCAGCGGCCCGAACTCAGATCGTGGGCACTAGCATCTGCGGTCTCCTGTATTCTCCTGCGGAGGAGACTCACAGCCCTGCAGTCAGGACCCGCCGCATCCAGGACACAGCGTGTCCTGATCGTGGGCACATACCTGCTTTTTGCAGCCCGCAGATCCGTGACGATCGCAGGTCTATGCTGGGCGCCGGCAGGCACGATTTTATAGTACTGTTGAATCATTTGCGGTGCCGCGCAGAGGAGCTCTTAGCACTATACCAATGGCTTCCGCCAGCCAATCAGATGCAAGGAGGTGACCTCATACAGCGACATCACTGTTTGCATCTGATTGGCTGCATCATCCATCGGTGTAGTGCAGACAGCTCCTCTGCGCCTGCCTGCCGTCTCCCGACATAGAGCTGCGATCGTCACGGGGTCTGTGGGCCGCAAAAAATCAGCCTCATGGGCCGCATGCGTCCTCTGGTCTAAGGTGTCCACACATCTATGTAAATCCTTGAGGTTTCTAGTTTCCAAAATGGGTTTACTTGTGGGGGTTTCCACTGTTTATTCAAATGAGGAGATCTCCAAATGTGACAGGTGTCCGCTAATGATTCCTGTCAATTTTGCATTCAAAACGTGCAATGGCGCTCCTTCCCTTCCAAGCTCTACCGAGAGCCAAAACAGTAGTTTTCCATCTCATATTGAGTATCGTGTGAAATTGCACAACAAACTGTACAATGCATTTTCTCCTGTTACCCATGTGAAAATGCAAAATTTGGTACTAAAATAACATTTTTGTGGGAAAAAGTTACATTTTATTTTTTCCTTCCATATTGCTTTAGTTCCTGTGAAGCACGTAAAAGGTTAATAAACTTCTTGAATATGGTTTTGAGCAGTTTGAGAGCTGCACTTTTTAGAATGGTGATGTTTTTAAAGTAGACATGTGGTAAATGGTATAAAGGGTAAAGGTATAAAATTTCAAAATTTGAAAATTGCTAAATTTCTTATTTTCGCTAAATTTCCAACATTTTCACAAAAACACGAAAATGTCACCCTAAAATTACCATTTACATGAAGCACAATACGTCACAAAAAAAAGAATCACTGAGATCCGCTGAAGTGTTGCAGTTATTAACTCATAAAGTGACGCTGGTCAGAATTAAAAAAAAAAATAAATTGGCCTTGTCATGAAGAGGAAAACAGACTAGGTGGTGAAGGGGTTACAATAGCCAATTTCTGTGAGACCTGCAGTATCAAATTGGATTCCTGATGGAGACTGTAATCTGTTGTCGACCAGTAATCTGAGACTGAATTTTCAGGGTGTGAGGTTCCCAGGGGATCACTATCTGTCGGCATTCCTCATCTGTCCTGGGGCATCTTTGTGGGGGTTCATTCTCACTAGAGGAGGTAGCGGAGGAGCTGGAAATAGAGGAATGTTGTATCCTCATCCTCAGATTGTCAGACGCATGCGTTTGCCTCAGCTGAATACGCTATTGGGGATGAATGGCACGTTATTCTTTTACATGGGTTTTTGTGTGTTTGTAGCGTTTTCACATGTGTTGTGTAACCAAATTTTATTCAGATGTGTTTTGTTGTATAGTAGAGAATAGAAGAAAAAAGAATGAGAAAAAAATTAAAAGAAAAGAATAGAAATGAAAAATAAATGAGAACATCAAATTATAAAATGCTGTAATAGAATGTGAATAAATATTGTTATTGACCTCCTGCAACTGACCTGCTCGAAGTGTAAATCTATAGAGCATTAGAAAAAAATCTGTAATAGAATAATTCCTACAGAGATTTGATAGTAAATTGCTAAACTAAGCTAAAATGTAAAAAAATGACTGAACGCCTGCTACTGACACTGTGTAATAGGAAAAACGTGTTATAATTGCGCTAAAAATGTCCACTAAATTTGTAAAGCTACACTAATTATAGTGAAGAAGGCGGACTTCAGTAAAGACAGTTACTGAGCGCCCGCAACTGGCACAAAGGGGAGGTTCACACCACTGTTTTCTTCACATCCGAGAAAACCGGTCCAATGCGATTGAAAAGGGTGGCATCAGTTTTTCCTCCCCAAACTTGTCCATTCTGTCAGTCATCAAAAATCGGTCAGATGTCATCGAAATACGGTTCTGAATTTTGTCACGGACTTGCATTGCTGATTTTGACCCGACACCGATTTTTTCCGAAAATATCAAAGGTGGTAATAATATTTATTCACTTATACAAAGCCATTAATTCCACAGAGCTTTACATGGATCAGTAACACTGTCCCCATTGAGCCCAATCTAAATTACCTGTCAGTATGTCTATGGAGTGTGGGAGAAAACTCACAAACTCGGGGAGAACATACAAACTTCTTGCAAATATTTTCCTTGATGTGATTTAAATTCAGGACCCAAGCGCTGTAAGATCGCAGTGCTAACCACTGAGCCACTGTGCCGCTCTTTATACCAGTGCTATCCGTGAGAAAGTTCTGTGAAAGTTTTTTATTGTAGTTCATGTTTTACATGCCTGTACTAATGTGTTTTTTTTTTCTATTTACAGTGACGCCTGGTTTGCAAACCATCATCGCGTTACCCGCAAAGAGGTTTGATTGATTACATATGTGACTTTATATTTTATTTATAAAGAATATTTTATACCACAGGGACGTGCTAACATGCTATTCAATGCCCAGTCTCAGCATCATCACCAGCAGTGACACGCGTACCTGTCCGTTGCTACAACCTCAGAAACCCGGCAGTGCGCATGATCAGATGTCTCCGTCACTTCGTCGGTCATGCATACTTGACCTCTCTGAAGCCAGAACGCGTACACTGGCTTCATAGTGCACATGACCGGAAGTTCGGTGACTTGATCATGCGCAGTGCCTGGCATTTGAGGCTGCAGCAACCGATACATGTACGTGTGTCACCACTGGTGATGACCGTGGCAGTGGGCATTGAATAGCATGTTAGCACGCTCCTGTGGGCATGCTACCATGCTAAAAGGGCGGAATGAGCGCAGGAACTAACACCCTTGCGCACTAGTGCCTGCGCTCATTAGCATATCATAGAGGATCTTTAGAAATACTTTTTCTAAAGATCCCTTTACTGTATATATCCTAGAATAAGCTGGGACTGCTAGGCAGGGATTAGCAATATGCACCCAGAACTGCTCGTGGTTCTGGGTGCATATTGCTAGGTAGGGATTATCAATATGTACCCAGAAATGCTCATGGGTCTGGATGCATATTGCACCTAATAGGTTTCCTTTAAAAAGAATTGGTCCTAGCACAGATCCCTGTGGTCCTCACTGCTAACTATAGCCCATTTAGAGAATGTACCATTTACTCTTTGTTTCCTAACTTTTAGCCAATTCCTTAAATCATTGCCCATCTGCTTATAGTTTTCCTAGTTTTTGCTTCTGGAGCTTCATTACAAGAATATCATGTGGCACAGCATCAAATGCCTTTGTAAAGTCCAAGTAAAGGGGGTGTTACACGCAGCGATATCGCTGGTGAAAGCACCCGCCCCTGTTATTTGTGAGTCACGGGCAAATTGCTGCCCGTGGCGCACAATATCGTTAGGAGCCGTCACACGGATTTACCTGCCTAGCGACATCGCTGTTGCCGGCGAACCGCCTCCTTTCTAAGGGAGCGGTTCGTGCGGCATCACTAGGCGGCCACCCAATAGAAGTGGAGGGGCGGAGATGAGCGGGACGTAACATCCCGCCCACCACCTTCCTTCCGCATTGCGGGCGGCCGCAGGTAAGCTGCAGTTCATCGTTCCCGAGGTGTCACACGTAGCGATGTGTGCTGCCTCAGGAACGACGAACAACCTGCGTGCTCAACAATCAGCGATGTTTTTTTTTAAAAGGAACGATGTGTCAACGATGGACGATAAGGTGAGTATTTTCCATCGTTAACGGTCGTTCCTTGCTGTCACACGCAACAACGTCACTAACGATGCCTGATGTGCGTCACGGAATCCATAACCCCTGCGATATATCGATAGATAAGTCGCTGCGTGTGACGGGGCCTTAAATCGTATCAGCTGCATTACCAATATCCAGAATTACACTTGCCTCCTCATAGAAAACCAACATGTTGGTTAGATACGACTTATCGTTCATGAATCCATGCTGGTTATCATGAAGAAACAGCAATTCAGGAATTGGGTTTTTTTTGTTTTGTTTTTTTTAAATGTTGTTCACCGTGTGGTAATATTAAGACAGTTTTATTCTTCAGGTCCATACGATTACATCCATATCACATTTATGTCGTTTTTTTGTGTATTGTCGCTTTTATAAACCTAAACGTAATAGGATATGTTTGAATCCAAAACAAAATCCAGAAATGACATAGAAAAATCCCAATAAAGCAGATACACTTTAAAACCAATTTTTACTAGATATGAATTAAAATAGACAATAACAAGATTGTGATAAACCAAGTGATTAAAACACTTTCCTTATGATGACCCTAAGAAGCTGATATACCTGCCTAACAAAGGAGGATTTAAACCCTAAGGCCCTCTTCACACGTCAGTGATTCTGGTACGTTTGTGCTTTTTTTTTTTATACGTACCAGAATCACTGACATACGCAGAGCCATTATAATCAATGGGTCTGCTCACACATCAGTAATTTTTCACTGAACATGTCTCGGTGAAGCGAATACGCGTGTCCGTTATTCTGCACGGAGACAAGTCCATTTTTTTCTGGCATCACTGATGACCCACGGACCACACTATGGTGTGATCCGTGTGTAATCCGTGAAACACGTACCAGAAAAACACTGACATATAAAATAATAAACATTTTCAACTAACCTTTCCAGCGATTCGCTGTGCAGCCTCCGCTTTCTGCAGCTCCTTCCCAGTTTATGAATATTCATGAAAGCAGGAACAGCTGACCCGGAAGTAGCTGCAGAGAGCGGTGGGCGGACACTGCAGAGCCAAGGAGTTCAGCACCATGGACAGCAGGAGCGAAGGCAGGTGAGTAATGTCCATTTGCAATCACGGATCACGGATTGCACATGGACAACCCACGTGTGCCGTGAATCACGGAACACGGAGGTACATGTGCGTGTTTTACAAGTCAGTGAAGAACGGCGGCTGCCCCTCGCTCACCCTAAACAAATTCTACCACTTCTTAAATAGTAAAATAGGGCAGGTAGAAATAATGTAGATAGTTATAAGTTACTTAGCTTGGTCAGTGGAGGTAACTTGCATTACATCAATAACATTTATCTATATATATATCTCGGCCTCCTGATGAACCCATGAAGGAGGAAATGCATTGGAGCGTCACACCAGTTTACCTGCACTGACCAAGCTAAGTAACTTAAAACTACCAAACTTATTTCTACCTGCGCTATTTACTATTTAAGAAGTGGTAGAATGGAGGCGTGTCCTGGACATGGCAGCGTGAGGACATGCTTCACTGGAGCTCCCGCACCCGACAGCCTAAGGGCAGTTTCACATCACCGTTTTCCTGCCGCATTGCCAGATCCGGCCTAAGTGTAGTACAGTTCAATACAGTTCACAGACAGTGCGGCAAGCCCCGGTCACATGCTGTCACAAGCTCCGGTCACATAACCGCATGTGCCCGGAGCTTGCCAGTGAACTGTATTGAACTGTACTACACTTATGCCGGATCTGGCAGTGCGGCAGCAAAACGCTGATGTGAAACCAGCGTAATACCCCTCTCCCGCCGAGCCCTCCGGACCGGATATGTCCCCCAAGAAGAAGCTGATATAAACGCTTACCCCGGCGCCAGCAGCGTTGAGTCTAAAGTCCCCCAGGAGCTTGACGCGCTTCCTCGCGGTTCTGGCCTCGGGATACTGTTAGGGCCAGGTGGAAGGGCAGACCCAGGAGGTGGATCCACTGGGCCGAACTCCTAGATGATGGTAAGGGGTCCGGTAGCTGGAGCACTACAGGTAGCAGGGCAGTCCGTGCACAAGAGTATAATAGAGAAGTCCCTGGGACCACGGAGTCACTGATGGTAGTCCGGGTGACGGAGCTCAGGTTCGGAAGCCGAGATGATGTCAGGCGGAGTCCGGAACCGTTGGAGCGAGATGACGGGTCACCACAGGGGTCAGAGATGGTACGGACTGTCAGGATGGCAGATAGGCAGCGTTCGGAGTGCGGGATGCGGCAGGACCGGATGGCGAGGCAGGATCAGCTCTAGAAGAGAGATACGTGAGTATGGCACAGAGACACAAGGAGACCTGACTCCTAGCTTGGGAAACACGAAGATCAGGCCCCGCCCCCTTGGACATTGCACCCCTTTATACCCCGTACCTGTGTGCTACATTTCCTGTCAGTGGACACTGGCCCTTTAAGAAAGGGTCAGTGACCGCGCGCGCGCCCTAATGCGCATGCGCGCGGCCCGGGTGCCAGAAGCCAGGGCAGGAAGCTGAGAGGAGGACGCAGCAGAGCCGGGCTGGGGCTGGGAAGCCGACGGGCGCCGGGAGCGGGGACCAGGAGGCCTGGGAAGCGCGGGCGATGGAGGCTGGAGAGCGGGGAGCGTGGCAGGTGAGCCGGGAAGCGGAGCAGAGGACCCGGGGAGCGTGACAGTACCCCCCCCCCACGCCCCCCTCCCCGCAACCGGGACAGGAAGGCACGGATCAAAGGAGTACCCACATTCTCCCGGGGTTCCCAGGACCTATCCTCAGGACCATAGCCAGCCCAGTCCACCAGGAAGAACTGTCGGCCCCGTACAGTTTTCATGGCCACGATATCCCTTACCGCATAGATGTCGTCATCGGCAATAGGAGGAGGAGCCGAACTGGCAGCAGCGGAGAAGGGACCAAGGACAACCGGCTTGAGCAGGGAGACGTGGAAGGAGTTGGGTATCCTCATCGTGGCCGGGAGCTGTAGCTTGTAGGAGACCTCATTGATCTTGCGGAGGACTTTAAACGGCCCGATGTAGCGAGGACCCAGCTTGTAGGATGGTATCTTCAATCGGACGTACTTGGAAGCAAGCCAGACTAGATCTCCAGGAGAGAAACACGGAGGATCCAGACGTCTCTTGTCTGCATGTCTCTTCATCCGCAGGGAAGCACGCCCAAGGGACGCCTTGACAGAGTCCCAAATGGTTGCAAAGTCACGGGCTACAGCATCAGCAGCAGGGACATCCGAAGAAGGAGATACAGGCAATGGGACGGAGGGCTGAAGTCCGTAAACGACATGAAAGGGAGAGCTGGAGGAGGACTCACTGACGTGGTGGTTATGGGAGAATTCAGCCCAAGGAAGAAGCGTGGACCAGTCGTCGTGATGGGCGTTGACGTAGTGTCGTAAGAAGGAGGTCAAGATTTGGTTGACCCTTTCCACTTGGCCATTAGACTGAGGATGGTAGGCAGAAGAAAAGTCCAGAGTCACTCCCAGATGTTTGCAGAGAGCCCTCCAGAAGCGGGAGGTGAACTGAGTTCCTCTGTCGGACACGATGTGTGATGGAAAGCCATGCAAGCGGAAGATGTGATGTATATAGGCATCCGCGAGTTCCTGAGCAGAGGGCAGTCCAGCCATAGGGACGAAATGAGCCATTTTAGAGAACCGGTCCACCACGACCCATATGACTGTGTGTCCGGAGGACAATGGCAAGTCCGTAATAAAGTCCATTGCAATGTGTTGCCAGGGAACTGAGGGTATAGGCAGAGGCAGAAGACGGCCATATGGCAGGTGTTTGGGCGTCTTGTTCCTGGCACAAGAGGAGCAGGCAGAGACAAAAGCAGCGACGTCCGTGCGAAGGGATGGCCACCAGTAATGACGTACAATCGCACTCCATGTTTTCTTTTGACCAGCATGACCGGCTGTTTTCGAGGCATGGCCCCAGTGTAACACTTTTTGCCTGTCAGTCTCAGAGACATAGGTTTTCCCGGGCGGTATCTGGGCCAGGGTGACAGGAGCCACTGGAATGATTTTACTAGGACAGATGATGGGCTGTGATGTCTCCTCCTCCTGCTCCATGGGCATGAAAGACCTGGACAAGGCATCAGCGCGTACATTCTTGTCCGCGGGTCGGAAATGGAGCTGGAAATCGAACCTGGCAAAGAACAAGGACCACCTGGCTTGCCGTGGGTTCAGTCGCTGAGCGGACCGCAGGTATTCCAGGTTCTTGTGGTCCGTGTAAATGATTACGGGGTACACTGCTCCTTCCAGAAGGTAGCGCCATTCCTCCAGAGCCAGTTTTACTGCCAATAGCTCTCGGTCACCGATGGTGTAGTTGCGTTCAGGCGCTGAGAAGCTCTTGGAGAAGAAACCGCAAGTCACCATCTTCCCGGAGGAGGACTTCTGCATGAGCACTGCTCCGGCTCCCGAGGAGGAGGCATCCACCTCCAAGGTGAACTGGCGGTTTAACTCCGGACGGTGGAGCACAGGAGAGGAGGCAAATGCCCGCTTCAGGGAGCCAAACGCGGCGTCGGCCGCAGGTGACCAGTCCTTTGGATTAGCCTCCTTCTTGGTCAAGGCGGAGAGAGGAGCGGTCAGAGCAGAGAAGTGAGGGATGAACTGGCGGTAGTAGTTGGCGAATCCCAGAAAGCGTTGGATTGCCTTCAGTCCAGAAGGAGGAGGCCAGTTGAGAATGGAGGAGACCTTCTTTGGATCCATCTGCAGTCCGGTATCGGAGATGATGTAACCCAGGAAGGGGAGAGAAGACTGCTCAAAGACACACTTCTCATACTTAGCGTACAGACGATTCTCTCTCAGTCTTTGTAGAACTAGCTGCACGTTCTCTCTGTGGGTCTGGAGATCCGGAGAGAAGACAAGGATATCATCCAGATACACCACCACACAGACGTAGAGAAGGTCCCGGAAAACGTCGTTCACCAATTCCTGAAAGACTGCTGGTGCGTTACACAGGCCGAAGGGCATCACGCAGTATTCATAGTGCCCATCGCGAGTATTGAACGCGGTCTTCCATTCGTCCCCAGAGCGGATGCGGACCAGGTTGTAGGCACCTCGAAGGTCCAATTTGGTGAACACACGAGCTCCTCTAAGCCGGTCAAACAATTCGGGGATGAGCGGCAGAGGGTACTTGTTTTTTACGGTGATTTGGTTCAATCCCCGGTAGTCTATACATGGGCGTAGGTCGCCCTCTTTCTTCTTAATGAAGAAGAAGCCTGCTCCAGCAGGAGAGGAGGATCTCCGAATGAATCCCCTTGCCAGGCTCTCTGTGATGTAAGTAGACATGGCCCTTGTTTTGGCTGGAGATAATGGATATATCTGTCCTCGAGGTGGTGTTGTTCCCGGGAGCAGGTCGATGGCACAATCGTACGGACGATGTGGCGGAAGTACCTCAGATTCCTTTTTATCAAAGACGTCCGCGAAGGACCAATAGGCCGAGGGCAGTCCCGGTAGGTTCTCTGGAACCGGAGGTCGTCGGATGGGTTGTATGGTCTTCAGACACTTCTCCTGGCACGAAGAGCCCTATCGGGTGATTTCACCAGTGCCCCAGGTGACTGATGGCTCGTGTGTCCGTAACCAGGGAAGTCCCAGCAGGATTTGATGGGACATGTGTGGAAGGACGTAGAGAGCGATGTTCTCGGTGTGCAGGGCACCGATACGTAGTTCCACCGGCTTGGTGATCCAGGAGATGGTGTCAGAGAGGGGTCTCCCATCCACAGAGGCAATCACGAGAGGTTTGTCGAGTGGAGTGACAGGCACCTGGTACTTGTCCACCGTGGCTTGCTGGATGAAATTGCCTGCTGCCCCAGAATCGAGGTACGCCTCGGCCGTGAACCGCGTCTCTCCCGTTGACACTTGTACAGTCCACATAACCGGGTCTGAGAGAGTCCCAGCACCTAGGGTGGCCTCTCCTACCAACCCTAGGCTTTGGAGTTTCCCGGCCTCTCTGGGCAGGAGCGTAGCAGGTGTGTGCCCTCTCCGCAGTAGAAGCAGAGGCCCTTGGCGAGCCGCTCTGCTCGACGTTGTTCAGACTGCCGCACACGGTCGACCTGCATGGGCTCATGGACGGAGACACCAGATGCCGTTGACTGGAGAATGGCGGACTTCTGCGGAGGAGAGGAATGCCGTACCGGACGTCTCTCACGGGACACCTCTTTAGATCGCTCCTGAAAGTGGATGTCCACTCGAGTCGCTAGGGTAATCAGGGCATCCAGGGTGGATGGTACGTCACGACCAGCCAGCTCATCTTTAATTCGACCCGAGAGTCCTTCCCAGAAGGCGGCAGTTAGGGCCTTGTTGTTCCAGCCAAGTTCCGAAGCCAAGGTGCGAAAACGGATTGCGTATTGACCCACCGTCAGAGTCCCCTGACGTAACCGGAGAAGAGATGAGGCAGACGCGGAGGCGCGTCCGGGCTCGTCAAAGGTGCCACGGAATGCCTGCAGAAACTCCTGGATGTTCGTGGTCACAGGATCCTCCTTCTCCCACAAGGGGTTCATCCACGCCAGTGCCTCACCCTCTAGATGGGACATGATGAAGGCGACCTTGGCTTGGTCGGAGGCAAACAAATGCGGCAGCTGCGTGAAATGGAGGGAGCATTGGTTTATGAAACCCCTGCAGGTCTTGGGATCTCCGGCGTACCGGGGTGGTGAAGCCAAACGAAGTCTGGAAGCATCCGAAGAGGCTGCCACGGGGGCTGGAGCCGTGGATTGGCTAGTGGAAGCCCGAGATGCTGAAGATGTAATTTACGCTTGTAGCGTGTTAAGGCGGGCGTCCACCGAAGTCATGAAGTTCAGCATGCGGGTCTGGGTCTCACGCTGGCGTTGGAGTTCCTCCTGCAAGGCCGCTAGTGCTTCAGCGGGATCCATGGCCTGATCTTACTGTTAGGGCCAGGTGGAAGGGCAGACCCAGGAGGTGGATCCACTGGGCCGAACTCCTAGATGATGCTAAGGGGTCCGGTAGCTGGAGCACTACAGGTAGCAGGGCAGTCCGTGCACAAGAGTATAATAGAGAAGTCCCTGGGACCACGGAGTCACTGATGGTAGTCCGGGTGACGGAGCTCAGGTTCGGAAGCCGAGATGATGTCAGGCGGAGTCCGGAACCGTTGGAGCGAGATGACGGGTCACCACAGGGGTCAGAGATGGTACGGACTGTCAGGATGGCAGATATGCAGCGGGATGCGGCAGGACCGGATGGCGAGGCAGGATCAGCTCTAGAAGAGAGATACGTGAGTATGGCACAGAGACACAAGGAGACCTGACTCCTAGCTTGGGAAACACGAAGATCAGGCCCCGCCCCCTTGGACATTGCACCCCTTTATACCCCGTACCTGTGTGCTACATTTCCTGTCAGTGGACACTGGCCCTTTAAGAAAGGGTCAGTGACCGCGCGCGCGCCCTAATGCGCATGCGCGCGGCCCGGGTGCCAGAAGCCAGGGCAGGAAGCTGAGAGGAGGACGCAGCAGAGCCGGGCTGGGGCTGGGAAGCCGACGGGCGCCGGGAGCGGGGACCAGGAGGCCTGGGAAGCGCGGGCGATGGAGGCTGGAGAGCGGGGAGCGTAGCAGGTGAGCCGGGAAGCGGAGCAGAGGACCCGGGGAGCGTGACAGATACCCGCACACGGCTGGAGACAAGATGGCGCTGGCCAGCTCTGTGTGCTCCGGGCAGAACTTCTCGAAACAACAACGGGAGCCTGCACATGTTGTAAGTTGTTGCGGGGCCCAGGGAGTCTCTCCATGTAATAGCCCAGACTGGAGGATGTAAGAGGGACTCAGCCTCAGATACAGGCTTGGACAGTGGGTGCATGGCCTCTGTGCAGTCTGGCAGAGGGGGGAGGATGGGGCCGGGGTGATACATCTCTCAGGAGGCACGCAAGAGATGGAGGGTACAGGCAATATTCAGCTCTGGGAAGCCCTCTGCATTGGATGGGGGCAGCTTCAATGGCTCCTTAACACCCATGCAGCGCTCCTCTGACACTCAAGATCTGCAGGCCCTGAGGGAACTGATTCTGGCCTTGCCTAGCAAAAATGACTTTGAGGAGATAATGACAAGGATAGAGCAGGCCCAGCTATCAGCATTAACAGCTATAAGAGAGGAGATGGGGGTGCTGGATGATAGGGTCACTGCTACAGAGCAGGCCCAGGAATCCTTGGAGGGCAGATTGGATCGACTGGAGAGAGACTGTGAAACATCTAATAACCGCATAAGAGATCTGGCGCTGATCTTAGAGGATCAGGAGAACAGAAGCCATAGAAATAACATCCGTCTGAAAGGCATTCCAAAGGACTGGTCCCAGGAGCGTCTGTATACAAGAGTGCTAGTTATTTTTAATACATGATATGATTCAACAGGATCCATAGGGTGGCCATGCCAAATGCTCATCTTTCCTCCTGTCCAAGAGATGTTTTGTGCCACTTGCATTATTACAGGGACAAAGAGCGGATCCTACAGGGGGCCTGGTCTCATGGTCCGGTGGATATGGAGGGTGCTATGGTGTCACTGTTTCCAGACGTCTCCAGCAGAACCCTTCTCATAAGAAGGCAGCTGCACCCTTTTGTGTAGAATTAAGGAAGTCAATGCTTCATACCGTTGGGGTCACCCGTTCCACCTCATAGTCCAAAAGGGGGAGTCAATGTTCCTACTTAAAAAGCACTTAAACCTTCCAAGTCTGTTCTCTTTTTTGGGGTCCTTCGAGATGTCTCTACCTGGCTGGCTTTCGTTGGACACGTCAGGTCCCCCAACACTGAGAAAGGAGAAGAGGGATACGCTCAACGTACCTCCGGATGGCAGCAACTGTGTAACAATTATGTCGATACACTAATCTAATCGCAGTTAATATAACGAAACTGAGACAAGGGTTGGGTGAATGCTCTGTATTAAACAAACCATAAACACAGTGAAATTAGGCAGAGACTACCAGAATACAACTACAAATAGAATGTAAATGCACCCACACTATATGTAACTGTTCAGACAGCAAATAGAATAACGCGCACAGCAACTGATATGCCGAAGTCCAGAATAGATATGAGTCTGCAACAAACTAGAGCATGAATGTCCAGAATATTGTAAGCAGAGGTGAATGTCCAGGGAAATGTTTGCAGCAAACAGATGGTGAATGTCCAGTTTATGAGCACAGCAACAAAATGGTGACATGTCCAGGATATAATCAGCACAGCAGCAGGTAATAAATGTCCAGAATTAAGTGCACAAAAAACGTTTCAGTATACTACCTAGGACAGAAGTAAGCCCCGCAAAAATTCAGCGCACAGTCCGTCATGAATGAGACCTGCATAAGAACAGTGCTGAGGCAGAGCACATAATTAAGATGCAGCAGGCAGTCCATAGCAAGCCAGAATGTCTAGGAGCCAGTAGCACAAAATACTCAGGCAGGGAATGGACCCCGGACCAGGACTTATAAGCAGGGCACACAGGAAGTTCAAGGGCTAGACGAGGTAACATACTCCATCTTGGACGAGGGCAAACAAACAACAAATTTCATGAAGAATCTGGAACCTCACATTCTGACTCGTTCATGGAGAAGGTCATCATCTCCTAGAGCAGTGATAGCAAACCTATGGCACGAGTGCCAGACAGACACGCAGAGCCCTCTGTCGGCGTATTGACGTCTTCTAGCTACGCAGAAACTGAGGACCCAGAGGCGCGCAGTGGTGGAGTGGATATTTTAAGGCAAGTATGCTTTTTTTTTTTTTTTTAAACTCTGTGCGGCTGTACCGGGATGGGGAGACATGCCAGGATGGAGGAACATATCAGGATGGGGGCATATGCCAGGATGGAGGAACATATCAGGATGGGGGTGGGGACATGCCAGCATCGAGGAATATATGAGGATGTGGGGAACATGCCAGGATGGACAATGCGCTGATTACCCTTTCAGTTAGGCTGTGGAACCCCATTTTTAGACAGTCAATGGACCTTGAATACTTCGTTATTGGCTGATCCGACGGTAATGGAGGAGGTGCGGACAGGATTGAAAGAATATCTGGAAGGCAATGCAACCGGAGAGGTGTCACCGATTGTGGTCTGGGAGGTGCACAAATGTGTCACTAGGAAGCTTTTTATTAAGCATGGGGCTCGACTGAAGAGGGAGTGAGCCGAGGAGGTCACTGCTCTTCTGTCCGAAATTCGCCAGTTAGAACTTAACCATAAGGGTTCCTTAGACGTTACCGTAGGTACCCTCTTGGTTAGGAAATGAGATGCGCCCTGCTGAACGTCAAGGCTCAAAGTGCTTTGGCCCGGTGCCGATGCCATTTTTACAAGTTTGGAAACGAGCAGCAGAACCCTCGCAAGAACATTATGGACTCAGAGGCTAAAGGGGTATGTCCCTTTAGTGCGGTCTTCTGGTGGAGGGTCAGCAGTCCTGCCTAAGGAAATTGCAGTGGCATTTAGGGACTTTTACTCTTACTCTGCTCCATCGACACCCTCCGGTCGGAGAAGTCCCTAGAGGACCTCCGCAAACATATAGAGGTGTATATCCATAGGTCGGGTATGAAGCGGATCAGACCTGGGGATCACTTGGAGCTGCAGAGACCGATCTCGGAGTCAGAGCTTGTGGTTGCTATCAAGTATTCCCTGTTGGGGAAAGCCCTGGGACCAGATGTATTTCCATGAATTTATTATAAGAATATGGGTCCTCTCCTCTACTCAGCATTCTTACAGGCCTTCAACAATGTGACCCTTTCCCCCCTCGCCTCCCCTGCCCAGGGATACGATGGCTGCCAAAATCGTAGTGATTCCACAGGAGGGTAAGGATCTCACCCTTTCCTCAAGCTACCTCCCCATTTCCCTCCTTAATGCTGACTTGACGTTATTTACGAGGATAGTGGCGAGTAGCTTGTCACCCTTGCTGGGAGAGGTCATTCCCAGGAAGAAGGAAAGCTTTTTGAATATCTTTCTCTCGGCCGCTCTTTGAGTCACAAACATTCCCTCCCAGACTTTGAGGTCCCATCAGACCATCGGTGCAACGTTGGAGTGTTGCTCTCAATGTACGTTCAGAAAGTACTTGCTCCCTGTGCCCTCTCCGCTCTCACCCATTATAGGCTCCCCTGAGTTCCTCCCCAGCATTGCAGATCCAGTTTTCAGCAGTTAGATTATAGGTACCAGGTTCAGAGCTTGTCAGTTTGGGACTGGGTGCGGGTAGCCTTCTTTGGCTGATCTTCAGGACGCGGAGTCACCGGGCTCGCTCGTGCTATGGAGATCTATGCAACTCAAACACTTTATTTGCTCCCTACCCACTTTTGACCATTACGTTGGCCCCCCACTGAGTTCGAGAAGGTGTGTTTGGGAGGGGGAACAGTGCCGCATTCTCTCTCTCTGGTCTATGCCCTCTGTCAAATCTAGAGGATGCTTCTCCCTCGGAGTATCTACGAAAGTGGGAGAGGGACCTGGGTGGGGATCACACTGTCGGACGAGCAAATAGGGACAATCTTGGTCTTTGCCCACAAGGCTTCAATTAGATCAAGAAGCTAACTTTAATTTATTAGCGAGATGGTATAGGGTCCCGACCAAACTGCATCAGATTTCCCGGGGACGCATCACTCTTGCTAGACATTTTGTGAGGGAGAGCTTGATTTTGTACACATCTTTTGGTCTTGCCCCGCTTTACAGAGGTTCTGGTTGGATGTGGGGGGAGCGATTAAAGTATGTGACTGGTACGACTCAGGAGCTGGTTCCGGAACGGTTTCTGTTGCAGCTGTCGGAGTCATCAATAAACAACTATAAGGCTATGTGCGCACGTTGCATTCTGTCCCTGCAGAAATTTCTGCAGCTATTTGAACAGCACACGTGCGCTTCAAATCGCTGCAGAAAGAGTCCGTAATGAAAAGCCGATTTCATGCGCTCTGAGTGCAGCCCCTCCCATAGACAGAGCGGGGGCTGCATGCAAAGCGCACGAAAGTAGTGACATGTCACTTCTTAGAACGCAGCGCTTCGGGCAGCAGCCGAAGCGCTGCGTTCTAATACGCCACGTGCGCACGTCTCATGCACAATCTTCATAGATTGTGCTGGGGTCGCAGGACACATGCAGTTACGCTGCAGTGCAGATCGCAGCGTAACTGCATGAAAATACGCAACGTGCGCACAGAACCTAAGCATTCTCTGCTAAGATTTTTGGTGATGGACGCTAGCTTGTGCATCCCTCTGAAATGGAAGTCTGACACTCCCCCCTTACTGGCCATGTGGGCCTCTAGGGTCAATAACCTCATGCAAATGGAGGATATGATGTCCTCTATCTATGATCGGTATGAGCTCTTTTACACAACCTGGTTTCCTTGGCTGGATTTTAAATATATAGAGAATTATGAGGCGCTGATGACCGGAAGATAGAATATTTTGGGTACTGGGTGCCTGTGCCCTTGGGGGTTGGAGTTCCCTCCCCCTTTCCCTTGGATTTCACTAGATTCCCCCCTGCGTCCACCCTAGACATCCCCAGTATGCATGTTTGTGCCCTTCTTTTCTTGTTCTTTCCTTTTAATTGTCGCTTTTCTTTTTCTTTCTTTTTTTGTTCATGGGTTATATCCTTTATAGCTCTATTAAAACTTAGTTCCAGACTTGAGCTTGTGGTGGGCCCATTCTGCCTATCAGGCTCTGAGGCATATGTTTCAGATTATTTGATTTTGTTGTACCTGTATACTTGATTTTTACTATTTTTTATCCAAGCTCGAGTTTGTGGATAAATAAAAAAATAAAAAAAAAAAATAGAATTTGTTTAGTAATAGTAGCAACAAATCCAGCTCACCATCTCTGCATCCACTCTCTGTTCAGAGCCAGAACAGAGACCCTGCCACGGCCTGATAATCGTACAAGTGAAACAGGAAAGTCCAGCTCAAATGAACATTGCTTCTTTATTTCTTAACAATTTCAAGTACACGGGAGTGACGGGACTTAAAATTTTTCACAAGGAAAACGCTATAATGTCCCGTGTACTTGAAATTCTCAAGAAAAGAAACAACTGTTCATTTGAGCTGGACTTTCCTGTTTTACTTGTTAGAATTTGTTTAGGGCAAGCGAGGGGCAGCAGTCATTGTACGGGGGCATCACTATCTTTTAGGCCAGTTTCAGACGTCCATGTTTCAGGTACTTGTAACATCCCTTTCTAACACGGTTGCCATATGCACCCATGTTATTCTGTAGAGTTACACACACACACGTCTGTGTGGTCCCACATGTCCCCGCACCCACACACGTCCATTTTTTCTTCGGCATCACGGATCGCACACTGATGTGATCAGTGTGACACGTACCGGAGAAAACACGTGTCTTTGCAATAAAAAGATTTTCTATATTCACCTGTATCCAGCGCTGCTTTCTTCCTACAGCTTCGCTTTCTCCTGCTTCTGACCCCCCGCTAATTATGCTCATTGCATATTCACTGCACCTTGGACCTGGAAGCAGGAGCATCGCCAGGGACCGCGCCGGGGACAGTATTTTCGGTGACAGGTGAGTATCCAGCAAGCAGTGTGTGCAGTGACGTCTAGGAGGTCATCGGAGTTACTAATGAACGCTGATGAAATCAATAAAGTCACCGCCGTGACACCCGCTGTAGTGCGGGTGTCATTAGGAGGTCATCAGAGGTCATTGGGAACTCCAATGACCTCCTGGATGTCACTGCACACACACTGCAAACCTCATACTGCTCCAAACCACATCCAAGAAGTTTATTAATCCTTTAGGTTCTTTACATGAACTAAAGCAATGTGAAGGGAAACTAGGCCCCTGAAGGAATTTATCAAGATGTTTGATTAGCACCTAAACCCTCAGGTGCTTCACAGAATGTTATAATGTTGAGCCTTAAAATTAATTACATCATTAGAACAAAAATGTTGCTTTAACCCCAAATCTTTCATTTTCACAAGGGTAAAAGGAGAAAATGCACTGTACAATTTGTTGTGCAATTTCTCCTGAGTACGCCAATAGCCCATTATGTGGTGGGAAAACTGCTGTTTGGGCACACCACAGGGCTCGGAAAGGAAGGAGCGCCATTTGACTTTTTGAATGCAAAATTGGCTGAAATTATTAGCAGACGCCATGTTGCGTTTGGAGATTCCCTGATATCCCCCCACAAGTAACCCCATTTTGGAAACTAGACCCCTCAATTAATTTACCTAGATGTTTGGTGAGCACCTCGAACTTTTAGGTGCTTCACAGGATTTTATAAAGTTGAGCTGCGAAAATGAAAAAATAAATTTTTTAACTTCACAAATGTTGCGTTAACACCAATTTTTTTAAATTCACTAGGGTAACGAGAGATAGTGACACATACAATTTGTTGTGAAATTTCTTCTCAGTACAGCAGTACCCCATATGTGATCAAAAACTACTTTTGAGGCGCAGTACAAAGTGAAAAAAGGAAGGAGTGCCATATTGGAGTTCAGATTTAGCTGGAATAATTTAGAGGTTCCATGACACATTGGCAAACCCCCATGAGGTGTCGGAACAGCATAGACCCCCCACAAGTGACCCATTAAAAAACTGCACCCCTCAATGAATTCTTCTAGGGGCGCAGTGAACATATTGACATTACAGGTGTGTCATAAAATTTTACACTATTAGGTCAGGGCCACATGGGGCACTACTATGATGCTCGCATGACACTCTGCTCGCGCTGGCAGAACAGCAGGAGGCGAGTGTCATGCTAGTATCCATGCAAGTGAGGTCCGACTGTGCGAATGGACCTCAGCTGCGAGCCGCCTCTGAGGAGGGGCGGGCCAGCGCTGCAGAGGGGCAGGCCGGCACGGAGTAGGGGAGGGAGGGATTTATCTCCCTTCTCTCCTCCGTAGCCGGCTATTGCGATTCTCGCTCTGCACACGCGGTACACTGGTGTACCGTGATTTTTCTCTCGCCCCATTCACTTGAATGGGTGCGAGAGAAAAGAGTCTCGCACTACAATCGCAGCATGCTGTGATTGTTTTCTCGGTCAGATTAGGGCTGAGAAAATAATCGCTCATGTGCGTTGACACACAGGCTAAATTTGGTCCGAGTGGAATGCGATGTTTTATCGCACTCCACTCGCACCGATTTTCTCGCCGTATGGCTTAGGCTTTAGGAGATGAAGAAAAAATAATTACATTTTTACAACTAAAATTTTGGTTTAACCCCAGATTTCCTATTTTCACAAGGGGAATAAGTCAATAAATGCATCATAATATGTTGCACCATTTCTCCTGAACGAGGCAATACAGTGACCGTACAGTATTGTTTGGTAATACGGCAGGACTCTAGAGGGAAGGGAACACCCATGAAGTCAAATGCAGTGAATGTGGGAGAATTAAAAATAGCAAATAAGCCCTTGTCGTGCCCAGTATATTGTAGTTCTCTTATCTCTCTTAGTTCTCTTGTGCCCAACCCATGCTTCTGGAGACACACACCTCGTAAATTAAATGGGCACTACTCACTACAATAATGCCAACATATGGACGTTAACTGTGGCTTACGCCTCTTTCCACGTACATGAAAATCATGCACGTTTTGCACGGATATGTAAATTTGCGTACGGCCCTCCATGTGCCGTGATTTTGGCTCACAAATGTTCTGTGTGCTATCCGTGATAACACATGGAGAGCAGGAACTTTCTGCTCACCTGTCCTGGTTGCTGCTATCCGTGGTGCTGATGTCTTTCACTCTGCCGTCTCCGTCCCTGCTGACTCCCTGCTGCTGCTTCCGGCCCGAAGTGCAGTGAATATGTGATGAGTATAATGGGCGGGGGTCGTAAGCAAGTCACAGCAGCGGCAGAAACAGCAGGGCTGAAGAAGGTGAGTATAGAAATTAATTTTATTTCACAGAAATGTGGTTTTCTCCAGTACGTGTCACACTGATGTCACACAGAGCACATCCGTGCGGTGCATGTGACATCCATGCTGCCAGAGAAAAACAGACATGTCTACGTGTGGAGCACGCGGACACATATATGCCCCACACGGTCCATGTGAAAACACCGATGTGTGCGCAGACCCATTGATTTTAATGGGTCTACGTGTGCCTATGTCTCCGGTACGTGTGAAAACGGACGTCACATGTACTGGAGACACAAAAGTGTGAAGGGGCCTTAGGCACAGAAGGGAGGGGAGTATGTAAATTTGGGAGCACAGATTTTGCTGGATTTCTGTTTTGAGGAGGAGCCATAACGCTTTTCATTAGTCTTTTGTGCTACCAATAACGTGAACGCCCCCAATATTTCCTTCAACATATGACACACCTGAGTGGGGAATTGTGTTTTTGTGGGTTGAACTGAATGCTATTTGTCAATTTAGGGTACAGAATGTTTTGGATCAGTTTACGTTTATCCTGTGCTCTATACTGAGCACTTACATCACGGTTTCCATCTACTTCTCTGAAATATGTGAATCGCTCACTAATGAGGCAGCACTGTTACTCCGGATTCCATTTGGCCTCTGTTTAGCGGTGTCCATCTTAAAGGTGAACAATTCTCTTGTTCATCACACTATCGTGCATGCCTAAATAGACGCGTAAAAAGATAGACACCGCCGGACCACAGGCCAGACAAGAGCTCAATGTGAACCCCTTCTGCCTCATTATGGTGCGATCTTTGGGAGGAAGAATAAACAAATCAACAGCAGTTGAAGACTTGGCTTTATTTTTTACTCCTTATACCTTATGGAATACATGATTAGGCGTCTTCATTCCTAATGGTCAGAACGATTTCAGCAATACCAGATTTATATTGTGTTTTTATATTTGGCTACTATCACACTAAAAACACTGTTAAATAGATAAATGTTTTTCACCAAAATTTGAAGGCTCTAATATTCTTATTTTTGTGCTGACAATTGTCATGTGAGGGCTTGTTTTCTGTGGGATGTGTTGGAGTTTCATTGGTAAAATTTTAGGACGCATTTTTTGATCACTTTCGTTTCCACCTTTTGTGAGGCAAAGTTATGTAGAAACATCAATTCAGCATTTTATTCTTTTTTTTTTTTTTTTACACTGTTCACCAAGTCATAAAAGTGATGACCGCTTTATTCTTCAGGTCACCACAATTACAGCCTACCAAAATTATACTTTTTTTTGCTTCTTTTAAACTATAAAAACTATTTTATAGAAAAAAAAGTTTCTGAATTGCTGTAGGCTGAGAAATATAGCTTTTTTTATTATTTAGCTGACTGAGCTGTATGGCTGTTTTGTTTTTAGTTTTAGGACAAGATGACGTTTTCAGTACAGATGAGCAATCCTGATCAGCAAAGATCGGAAAATGTTAAAATCGTACGATTTTTGACCGAATTGGGATTGGACATCCGAACATTTACCGCAAAAGTGGGTGATCTTGCCAAGGATCGGTAAATATTCGGATGGTAAAACCATCCTCTACCTACCCATCACAGTGATGTCAAGTATTGGTATGACTGTGATTGGCTACTGTAAAAAAAAAAAAAAAGAAAGACACAAAAGGGTTAAAGCAGGACATACCGAGTCTCCCCGCAGCTGCAGCGCTTCTTCCGGGGACAATGATTATCTCTTATACGTATTCACCGCTTTCCCTGCCCACTGGCATCTCTGATTGGCTGCAGTCAAGACTGTTTTTTTAAGTAAAGGATTTTTCCGTGTTTGTGTTTTATTTCTTTTTACTTATATGATTAGTGATGGGGGATCTCATAGACCCCTGCCCATCACTAATCCAGGGCTTAGTGGCAGCTCATAGCTGTTATGAACCCATTACTACTCTGATTGCTGCCGCACCAGGGCAATCGGGAAGAGCCAATTGAAGTTTCGGGATAGTCGCATCTAGTTGATGCGGCTATCCTGGCTGTCTGCAGGCTGCTATTTTTAGGCTTGGGGGCCAATAAGCATGGTCTTTTTAAGCCTGAGAATACCAGCCCCCAGCTTGCTTTATCTTAACTGGGAAACAAAATTATGGGGAACCACATACCGTTTTTTTGTTTTGTTTTTTTAAGTATTTATTTATCACCAGTATAAGGACACAGCGTTTTTTATTTCAACCAAGCACAGACACTTGTCTCAGAGGGTCGGGTCGTGGTAAAAGTTTAATCAAAGATGCCGGTGTAAGGGGAAAGCAGTGAATATGGATGAGGGATAATTAGCGGACTCGAAAGTAGCACTGCAGCCTCATGGACACTCGGTAAATATGTACTGCTTTAACCCTTTTTATTTTCTTTCTATTACAGTTCCCCCATCAAACAATTTTACAATACATCACTTTTGCCTCCCATTGAATTTAATGGGTTCAGCTAGGATCGGCAAGGATCACCAATCCAATCGGTGACCTCAGGCGGGTTGGGCGATCTTGACCCGATCCTTGGCAGGATCGCTCATCACTAGTTTTGAGTGTTACAATTTTTATTTATATGACTTTTTGATCACATTTTATTCCACATTTTTGTCAGCTGTATTAAAAAAAAAAATATATATACATAGTTTTAGTTTTGTGCATTTTTTTTCCTGGGTTTAGTAGTGCAGCAATTTTATAGATCTTGTTGCCAGGGCTGTGGAGTCGGTAAGCCAAACCTTCGACTCCGACTCCTCAATTTCCCTTGCACCGACTACGATTCCGACTCCCACATATATTGCTTATATTTAAGTGAAAAATGTATTGTAGTACAATGTGAACATCAGACATTTAATCATTTTTATGATAGAATACATTTTTCACTCAAGTATAAGCAATATACTAAATGTTATTTAGTATGTTTTTGTTGAAAACTGTTGTTTGCCACTTACATAGTTTATTACATCGTGTTTTATAATACAAGAAGTTATAGATAGGGTTTCCTTACACAACATCTATGAGTACAACATAGCCCCGAAGGAAGGTAACTTTTCTAGATATGCTGAGAGGTGGTATCTGTGGTCTCTTACATTTAACCCAACCCTTAAGATCTACGACCTTTGATGTTATTCTCTTGGGTTTTTGCTTTTTTTTCTACATATATTAGTTGTTTGAATTTTCTTACTGTTTGCAAAATTTGCCTTATATTTGCAGTATGTTTCTTTTGGCATAGTAATAGTTGCTAGGAATCGTAGAGTTGTATATTTTTTTTTTTTTATTTTACCTTTCAAATTATATCTAAAGCCTATTGTTTGTTAAAAATGGCAAATTGTAAAATAAGGAATTTCAATGCTTGCTACACCTCATTTTATGTTTACCTTTAACCTCGTTATAAAATACAGACAGTATACAAAGAATGAGCATGTCAGTTTGTGTGGCGTTTTTCTAATCTGCTTTTGCTATTGAAAATATTATCTATGAGCTCAAAAACCTTTCAGGTGATGCAATTTTTTAAAAAGCTGATCTTTTGCAGCTGACAAACGTATCCTCAAAAAACGCAGCAAAAACGCTGTGTGTGAATGCAGCCTTAGGGGTACTTAGCACGCTGCGACATCACTAGCCGAATGTAGCGATGCCGAGCGTGATAGTCCCCGCCCCCGTCGCAGATGCGATATCTTGTGATAGCTGCCGTAGCGAACATTATCGCTACGGCAGCTTCACACGCACTTACCTGCCCTGCGACGTCGCTCTGGCCGGCGACCCGCCTCCTTCCTAAGGGGGCGGGTCGTACGGCGTCACACGGCAGGCGGCCAATAGAAGAGGAGGGGCGGAGATGAGCGGGACGTAAACATCCAGCCCACCTCCTTCCTTCCTCATTGCAGGCGGGACGCAGGTAAGGAGATGTTCCTCGCTCCTGCGGCTTTATACACAGCGATGTGTGCTGCCGCAGGAACGAGGAACAACATCGTACCTGTCGCTGCAGCGGAATTATGAAAATGACCGACACTACACAGCTCACCGATTTTCGACGCTTTTGCGAACGTGCTTCTAGGCCAGGGGGTGGGCAATTCATTTTTCAATGGGGCTGCATAAGAAATTGGGATGGTTTCAGAGGACCGGACCAATATAATTAACTCGGATCTACATCATATATATATATATATATATATATATATATTATATATATATAGTGTGAGGTAGCGACCACCAATGTGGTAAATGGTCGCTATATGTCACAGTGGAGTAGGTACCGGCGATATCTAAACGGAAGAGGTTGCTATGGGACTTGTAGTCCACAAAGGCTTCTTGCTACACATAAGGGTCAGGTTCCCTTTAATAATCCCAGGGTGCTGTGCAAGGCTGAGATTCACAGACCTCCACCTGTGGGTGTGGCCAGCTTGATTTAGGAGACTGGCAGTGTGTGTTGGAAGGGAGAGTGAGAGCAGAGCCGAGAGCTCTGCATGGAGCATCCTGTGTGGAGGTTGAGCACAGGACTCAGATATTCAGACTGAGGTGAGTGCAGCCAGACTAGGGCTGTAAGGCCGAACCTCTCCTGGAGGAGACACAGACCCAGGGGTCTGCAGAGGGCCCTGGGGCCAAGAAGGAACCTCAGCTAGAGGTGTCTGCTACCAGGTACCAGAGAGAGAGGAAAGTGGTTAAACTCCTACTATGAACTTGTACTAGAGTCTGCTCTGTAAGCTGCAGAGTCGGAAGCCTGGAAAAGCTCCAGGCCTGCGTGGAGCGATTATAAGTTTGTGGACCCTCTTGGAACAGTCGAACGGGGCATCGTAAGACCGTCTCCTACGGCAAGGGGTGCCTGTGTGACGGGGACCCGTATGGACGGTGCATAACCCGGCTGTGTTCCGGGTCCATTTACATGTACAGCGAGGACAATAAAGCTGTTTTTATCGGACTATTTGAGTCACGGCGTCTTTGTGGTCCTGGGGGACCCCCACCCCGCTACAATATACAATATAATTATATATATATATATATATATATATATATAAAAGATGCAGAACAGAGTTAGTTATAGTGGTCCGGCATAGTGTGTGTGTGTGTGTGTGTGTGTGTGTGTGTGTGTGTGTGTGTGTGTGTCTATTCTACACACATGCATACATACACACACACAGCCAGGCCTCCTATACACATGCATACACACACACAGCCAGGCCTCCTACATACATACATATACACACACACAGCCAGGCCTCCTACATACATACATATACACACACACAGCCAGGCCTCCTATACACATGCATACACACACACACAGCCAGGCCTCCTACATACATACATACATACACACACACACACAGCCAGGCCTCCTACATACATACACACACACACCCAGCCAGGCCTCCTATACACATGCATACATACACATACACACAGCTAGGCCTCCTATACACATACATACACACACACAGCCAGACCTCCTATACACATGTATACATACACACACAGCCAGGCCTCCTATACACATGCATACATACATACACACACAGCCAGGCCTCCTATACAGATGCATACACACACAGCCAGGCCTCCTATACACATGCATACATACACATACACACACACACACACACACACACACATCAACAAAGCACAAACACAGAACCACGTATGTATATTTACCTTAAAAAAAAAAAAAAGTGTCTGTACATGCAGTGGAGCCGGGCTCAGCGGAGAGCAGAAGCAGTGCAGGAAGTCAGGAATCAGCTTCTTTGAAGTGAAGCTCCGGCCCTGCCCCCAGGTCTGCTCCGTGTGAGTGGCTGAATGCAGCTTCCGTAGAGCAGTGTGCAGCTGCCGGCCTCCTGTCACTGCAGACAGGGAGCTTCAGGGCAGGAGCGGCCGCACACACCAATGAGACAGATAGTCGGGTGGCCGGAAACTACTGCTCATAGACCGGCCCGGGGGGCAATTGCCCCCCTGCGTCAATGACCAGTCCGCCCCTGTACATCAATACACCCCAAATATTTGTCAACAGTTACCCCCTCCCCCAATTCCTCCCGCCCCCCATTGTCCTCGCAGGTTACTAGTAACCACTCACCTCTCCCTTCTTACTGTCCCTCCTCAGGCACCTCCGTATGTGCCCCCGCTGAGCTGCTTCTCTTTTACATGCACAGGCTGTGCCGATGCTTGTTTTCCTAGATGCCCCCGCCGCTGCTTCTCTCCGTACGGCCCCGGCTGCTGCAGCTTCTTCTCCTGCCGGGCAGGAACTTTTCAAATGAGACACGTGTGCCGTACTAACGACATCAGGGCGCGCGTGTGTCATACAGAGCATCTGCCGGGCAGAGAACAGAGGACAAATTCCTGAGTTCCGCTGCCTACACTGTGCGGCGCTGCAGGATCGCTCCCAGCCCGGCACGCAGCGTGTGATGACGGCGATCTGACCAGGGACCTCCCCGGAGCCTGGTGCTCCAGACAACAGGTCAGATTGCTCTCATCAGTGACCGGCCAGCAAGGACGCCCTGAACCAGGAGGGCCGGTCAGAGAGTAGGAGAGCCGGATGTGGCCCGTGGGCCGCTCCTTGACCAGGTCTGTTCTAGGCTTTACACATTGCGACGTCGTTACCGGCGCCGGATGTGCGTCACTTTCGATTTGACCCCAACGAGATCGCAGTAGCGATGTCGCAACATGCAAAGTACCCCTTAGATCAGGAATAGAACAGCCATTTATAGGACATTTCATAACTTTCCCAAATTCCTATGAAAAAATATTCAGCACATTCTGCATTGAACTACTGTCCCCAATTTATTATATATTTTAGGAGTCGGTCCATGTTATACCGACTCCACCAAAATGAACTCCGACTCCACAGCTTTGCTTGTTGCTCCGGACGCGATTCTAAATTTTGTGTACTTTTGAAGTATATTTTTGTTTTTACATAAAATATATGCATTTATTGGTATAATATTTTACTCTTTTTTGTACATATGTTTCTGGGTTGTTTTTTTGTTTTATACATATATATATATATATATATATATATATATATATATATATATATATATATATATATATATATATATATATATATATAAATATAATATATATTATATAATATATTCTTACTGTATATTTTCTATATGGGACATTTAACTTTTATTGCTTTGATCTCAGGTATAAGTGTATTGCAATATACCTGTCAGCACTGCACTGACAAAAGCCTTTTAGATCATGTTCCTGGCGTGATCTCAGAGGCTTTCCATAGCTAGGTGACAGAGGTCATCATGATGACTTTGGGTTTCCATGGCAATGATAGGGCCCCCATGATCACATTAATGGGGTACTGATTGCTTGATTGAGGGAGCCCCTAAATGCTGGGATTGCTATTGATTGCAGCATTTAGGGGGTTAACCTTCCCAGGCACCGCTCCTTGCTGTGAGAGCCGGGGCTTGGCTATCATGTAAGCTGAGGTCACTGCGTCAATTGCACAGGCACAGCTTCTGTGTCCCACACGATTGCCATGACATACCCATACGTCGGGAACCCCTTCCCATAGACTTACATTGACATTTCTCATCTGTGACTCCAGAGAAACTGACATGTGAATAGCCCCATCGTTTATAATATGTTCAATATGTTCATAATCTGTTCATAATCTGTTCTTGGAAAAAAAAACACTGATACAACACACACATGAATGATGCTTCACACTGCGGGGCAAGTATGGGAACTACTTAATCCTTGAATTCAGGTTTCCTTTTTATCTCTGTGGCACAGGAATATAGAATTCAATCTCTAAACGTGCCATCTGTTTCTATATACACTTATTAAAAAAATAGATACTTCTAACATCACTGAATTCATCATGGTGTTTTCGGAGTATGTCGCCATTGTAACAAGTCAGTTCATGAAAGTCCAAAAAATACTTGGTTGGGTGAATTTGGTGTGGAAGAACTTCACTGGCCCTCAAACAGTCCTGACCTTAAGACGGGGTCACTCGAGCATATGGCATCCGCTGTGATAGAATTGGATGCCATATGCTAATGACACTCGGCTTAAACTTTGCTGCAAGCGTGTGCCGAGTGTCATTCACTGTTCTCCAATTCTCTCACATGCCAGAATTGGAGCACATGTGAAGAGAACATGGAGAGATTAATATCTCCATCTTCTCCATTGCCGGTCTCTGCGTATATCGGATTCTGATGGCATCAGTGCAGTCTGATGACTTGTGTGGGTGCGCGTGATTCCATTTGCAGAGGCACTTTCAGCATGTTGCAATTGTTATGCCTAATCGGCATAAAAGAACATCGCAGATCTGCTCTGCCTCATTGAATAATATTGGTTTTGAGTGCAATGCAACATTTTCTAGCATTGCATTTGCCTGTTTTACACAGTAATGTGAGCGCACCCTAACTCTATTAAACACCTTAAGGTTAAAGTAAAGATTGCAAGCTAGAACCCCTCTTTCAACATCAGTGGCTGACCTGATGTCAGGAAAGTGACTGGGGACCCCATGGGGAGCCTATATTGGCCCTAAAGCTGGGGCCCCTGCGCTCACACTAACCCTGGAGGTACCCTTGATGGTAGGGAGGTCCAGGTCACCACCCTAGGCCCTTTCTCCTGTCCTCATCCCTGATGTTATGAGACCCCCTCTCCACAACCCACCACCCGGGGGTAAAGGGCACAAACAGGAGTCAGCACCCCACCAATAAATATGGACAGACAGGAGTAACAACAACAACAAAACTTACTCGTACACACGGAAACCACTCACAAAAGAGCCACAAAAAGTGCACAAGGGGAGACAAAATAAAAAGGGGGAATAAACCGGCTACTGGGTAACTTCCAAAACAGAACAAACATAATTGAGAATGCTGCAGCAAACTCCACTGCTGCAGCTAATAGAAGAACTGAGAGAGTAAATAACAGCTCCTTCCACCTCCTGTCCAAGCTTCCTAATGATAGAAAATAACCAGCACCCTCTGTTGGACGTAGAGGGTATTTATACAACCTGGGAGCGGTCCCCACCTGACAGGAGTTGCTTGAATTAACTCTTCTCCCCAAAGGAAAGGGAATTCATTTAATCTGAAGAGTCCCACAAGAAAGTAAAACTCTGACCCAGAACATGTCACAAAACTTTGCAACAGGGGAAAGTCTGTGACAGCTGATTAATGTTCTTCTGGATGAATGGACAAAAATCTGCACAGAAATACCCCAAAATTCTTTAAAAAGCCTTTCTAGAGTGTAAGCTGTAATATCTGCAAAGGGAGAGCAACTCCATATTAATGACTAGGGATTTAGAATGGGATGTCATAACACTTCCCTGGGTGTAATATGTAGGTGTCCCAATACTTTTGTCTGTAAGTGTAATAGATTCTGCTTCTTCCAATTTTGAAAGTTGGAGATTGCTCCTCTGATGAAATTTGGTATGTGAATGAAGATCATAATCAATTTTTTGGTATTTATTTTAGGCCATTGAATATGAGAAACTTGAGGAAAGCACGGCTGGATGGTACGCAAATTTTCGGTAAGCACTAAACACAGCTATCATTCGGGTATCTTTACATTGTATGCTACATTTCCAATAGTTATAAACAACATCTGAACAGGTGGGGGAAATTTTTGGTTGGTCACATCCGATCACCATAACCCCTATATAGGACAACAAGGACAACAAGGGTAATAAATCCCCGGTAGAGACTCCATAAATATCAAAAGACCAAAAGAAAACGAGTCATAACCACTACCTTAATGCAAATAATTATACAAAGTTTATTAATCAGTTGTATAAAAAACACACAGATTAAAAAGGTTCAAAAAGAGTGCTGGAGAGGATACAAAAGGAGAGGAACTGCACACCTATGCTGAATATGTGCAAAAGCACATCAAGTACTGGCTGGGAACCTGTGTCACAAAATGATAACTCTGAAAATAGCTCTAAAACTGCAATAGTTACCATATAAATCAAGTGGGGTGCAACGTAGTGCAAAAAATACTGGGCAGAGAGATGGTACAGAAAGTGCCCACTGCACATGCACTATGCTACACTGAAGTAGGGAAGGGGAGAACGTTCGCCCCTAGTACAATAAAAGTAGCCAGAAGGATTGCAGGTCAGAGAAATAAACAAGGACACATACCCATGATAGCCAGATCAGCAAAGATGAGGTGCAGCTCCACAGACCCAAATGGCAAAACAATTGTTTTTGCCATTTGGGTTTTGCACTGCAAAGCTGAGATTTTGCCCAAATTTCTGCCACAAAAAGGCTGCAGTTTGAACTGCATAGTGCGGTCTAGAAACCCAAATTCCCATAGACAATGCTTGAAAAGCAGAACACATCCATTTTGGCATTAAACGCTGCAGTTGAAAAAGCAGGTAAAAAGCAAAGTGCGGTCGCACCCTAACTCAGGAAGAGTTCAGAAATCAGTATTTTGTGGAATAACCATGATTTTTAATCACAGCTTTCATGTGTCTTGGCATGCTTTCCACCAGTCTTTGACACTGCTTTTGGGTATCCTTATGCCACTCCTGGTGCAAAAATGTAAGCAGTTCTTTGTTTGATGGTATGTGACTATCCTCTTGATTACATTCCAGAGGTTTTCAATGGGGTTTAGGTCTGGAGATTGGGCTGGCCATGACAGGGTGTTGATGGGGTGGTCCTTCATCCACACATTGATTGACCTAGCTGTATGGCATGGCAGATATAAATAGTCGACGGGGATTGCGCTGCTCCATGCCGCAACCAACGTCCCCTTGATGCGATCACGGGGTGCCTATGTGTTGCTATAATAGCGCGTGATCAGGTGATGACCCCTGACACTGCCATAACTCACTTCCTGTGAGAGCCGACATTGTGCTGGCACTCACAGGAGATGAGCATTTCTGCTGATCAAAGTGATGCTGCTCACATCAGCAAAAATTAACAAGCGATCAGACTGTGCAGTGATAATGTCCCCTATGGGACTAGTAAAACAATAAAAGGCTTAAAAAAAAATATGATAAAAAAAAAAAATCCTAAAAGTTCAAATCATTACTTTTTCGCCCTTTTGAAAATAAACCTATTAAAAAATACATATATTTGGTATAGCGCCATGTTCAGAAATCAGTTAATGTGCACGTCAGCTCAAGACACAAAGTAATTTGTCACTAAACACCAGATCCCAAAAAATTAGAATGCTAGGGGGGGGTCTTGAAAAATGGCACCAAAAGCACAATTCTTTTTTTGGATGAAGTTCTGATTTTTTTTTTTTTCACTCCTTAGATAAAAATAAAAGTATACATATTTGGTATCTACTAACTCATACCGACCTGAGGCATCATTCTAACATGTCCATTTTACTATATAGTGAACATTGTAAATAACAGACCACAAAAACAATTGTGCAATTACACTGTATTTGGAATTTCTCTGCACTTGGAATTTCCCATTTTCCAGTACACTATATGGTAAAACTAATGTCTCCATTTTCAAAAGTACAGCTCGTCCTGCAAAAAACAAGTCCTCATATGGCAATATTGATGGAACAGTAAAAGTTATGGCTCTCGGAAGAAGGGGAGGAATAAACGAAAATGAAAAAGAGAAAATCACTAGGGGGTGAAGGGAATGAACCACAGAGTTATGTCACAGTAAAAATTTAATAAATAACATTTCCCACTTGTCTACATTACATCGGTGCAATTTTGGAAACATCTTTTTTTTTTTTTTTTTAAGTGATTTTAAGAGGCCTAAGTGACATAAAATACCAAAATTGACACCAGTCTAAAAATTGCACCCCTCAAACTGCTGAAAACCACATCCATAAAGTTTATTAACCTTTTAGGTGCTTCACATGAACTAAAGCAATGCGCAGGGGAAAAATTAAATTTTTACTTTTTTCCACAAAAATGTTGCATTAGCCCCAAATTTAGTATTTTCACAAGGGTAAGAGAAATTGCACCATTTGTTGTGCAATTTCTCCTGAGTACACAGATACCCCACGTGTGGTGGAAATTTACTGTTTTGCGTCAGAGCAGGGCTCATAAGGGAAGGAGCGCCATTTGAATTTTAGAGCGCAAAAGTGTCTGAAAAAGTCAGCAGATGCCATGTCGCGTTTGGAGAACCCCTGTTGTACCCCGACAAGTGACCTCATTTTGGAACCTAGACCCTTCAAGGACTTTATCAAGATGTTTGGTTAGCACCTTGAACCCCCAAGTGCTATTTTATTATGTTGACCTGTGAAAAGGAAAAAAACATACATTTTTATCACAAAAATGTTACTTTAATTATTAATCTTTCATTTTCACAAGGTTTCAGAAGAAAATGCACCATACAATTTGAGCAATTTTTCATGACTTTGGTAATCTCCCAACATGTGGTCAAAACTTTTTGAGGCACAACATGAAGAAGGGAAAGAGCGCCATATTTGAGTTCAGATTTAGTTGGAATAGTTTTGGAGTGTCATGACACATTGGCAGAGCCCCTAAGGTGCCAGAACAGCAGAAATCCCCCACAATTGACCCCATTTTACAAATTGCACCCCTCAATGAATTCATGGGGTGCAGTGAGCATATTGACACTCTCTAGGTGTGTCCCAAAATGTTATACTATTGGGCAGTGAAGAAAGAACAATTACATTTTTACTACTGAAATGTTGTTTTAACCCCAGATTTCCTATTTTACAAGGTGAATAGGTACAAAAAGGCCCCCTAATATGTTATACCATTTTTCTTGAACGTGGTACTACCCCGTATGTCAACAAAAAAAAACAAAACGACAAGTGCACTCTGAAATGCTATACATTGCAATAAAGATAATGGACCGTTTTACAGTTTGGGATATTCTGGATGCAGCGATTTCAATTATGTGTACATATTTTTGTTTTAATGCAAGCACTGCAGTTTTAGTATAGAGTGTGATGGATTTTTGTGATTTGAGTTTTATTTATTTATTTTTACACATTTTATGAAACGGTTTTCCTTTTTAACTTAGTCCCACTGGGGCAAATTAATATTTTTTACTTTGATTGCTGGTCTCATGCATTGCAATACTCGTGTACTGCAGTGCGTGAGACCTGTCAGTTGTTCATTGACACAGCCTCTTAGAACCTGCTTATTATAAGCAGGGTCTAACGGGCCACTTTACCCTGGATTACCATAGCAACCATAGTACCATTACAATTGCTGGAGGCCCTTGGATTCAAAATAGGTTTGTTACCCCCTTTTTAACAACTTGGATCCTGCTGTCATATTTGAGGGGTTAATTGGCTCTGATCGGTTGGGGCCAATGGCGCAGGTTGTCAGTTGTCATATACAGCTGTCACCCACAGGATTTTTGTCTGCTGGGGGCACTATTTACTTATTACTCACTGCTACTTTAAAATAGTGCTGAGGATTAAGGCTGCTTAAAGGGAACCTGTCAGCAGAAATTTTGCCCTAAACCTAAAAGTTTTCTCTTCTGCAACTCCTGGGATGCATTCCAGCAAGGTTCCTATAGTTATTCTGCCCCCTTTTAGATCAAAATAAATAGTTTATAAAGTGGTACCTTTCGGTTTGAAAATCTTGTTAATTCTACCACGGGGGCGGGCTGTCTGTTGTCAGTTACTGTCCCTCCTGCCGCTTTAGGCCGTCCCCAAACGCTCATTTACATACCTCAGGACGCCGCCCAGTGTGTCCGTGGTCTCGCGCATCCGCCGTGCCACTGTAGCGGGACTGTGCACAGTGGGACCGCTGGTGACGTTGCACAGGCACGAGATTATGGGCGGCACTGTGATTTTCATCAGCAAGCTCCCGCCCATAATCTCGTGCCCGCGTTTTCCCCCTCTGCCTCGTCTGTTCTGCGCATGCCCTGGCCACATGACCAGATGATCGGTGGTGTCCTGCTCCGCTCCTCCCATCTATTTCCTGTTCCAGGGCTAGATGGGAAAGAGGTGACGTTGGGTCATCTGGACAGGGCATGCGCAGAACGGTGGAGGCAGAGGGGACGAGATTATGGGCGGGAGCTTGCTGATGAAAATCACACCGCCGCCCATAATCTCGTGCCTGCGCAACGTCACCAGCGGTCCCACTGTGCACAGTCCCGCTACAGTGGCACGGCACATGCGCGAGACCACGTACGCACTGGGCGGCGTCCTGAGATATGTAAATGAGCGTTGGGGGATGGCCTAAAGCGGCAGGAGGGATAGTAACGGACAACAGAAAGCCCGCCCCCGTGGTAAAATTAACAAGATTTTCAAACTGAAAGGTACCACTTTATAAACTATTTATTTGGATCTAAAAGGGGGCAGAATAACTATAGGAACCTTGCTAGAATGCAGCCCAGGAGCTGCAGTAGGGGAAACTTTTAGGTTTAGGGCAAAATTTCTGCTGACAGGTTCCCTTTAACGGCCGCTATTTTAATGCGAATTGGCAGCTATTAAGCTGTTAGGAAAGCAAGAGGTTGGCATAAAGTGCTGGATTTTTTTATTAACATGTTGTATTGAGTTTACCTCTGGCTTGTCTTCTCCCTGCGTCATTAGTATTTTAACACTAGAAGTCCCAGGAATTTTGAGCTCCATAGGGTTCCAATGGTAGAAATGTTAAATTACCCCTCTCTGGGACTTCTTGTGTTAAGGACCTTGGCAAGGAAAGTCTTTTGAACTTGCCGAATTATTTTCAAAATACACTATATGTGAAAAGTACTAGGCTTGTAAAGATATGATTTGTTAAAGTCAGGAGTATTTCATATATTGCAACCTCTTTCTTTTTCAGGCAAAAGTTGAAGGCTGGAGGTGGATATCTGAGGGAAGGATGGCAGTATACATAATTTTCTCTGCAATTCTCTTGTTAAATGTCATCAGGTTGCCTTGCCGTGAGTTTGAATACAAAATAATTATATTACATATGTGGATATATTCACATATTTCTGATATGCTATATGTAGCGAGCGTGAAAAGATGTTTTTCCCCAGTTTTGACTCGGCTTATTCACCAATGGTTGCCCACTCGTTAATTTGTAAAGAAAATATTTAAATAGATTTGCTCTATATCCTGCAATCAGGGCTGTGGAGTCAGTAAGCAAAACCTGCGACTCCGACTCCTCAATTTCCCTTGCACCGACTCCACAACTCCGACTCCCACATATATTGCTTATATTTAAGTGAAAAATTTATTGTAGTACAATGTGAACATCAGATAGTTAATCTATCTATTGGAATACAATTTTAGAACACAAAAAAACTGTAATAAATTGTAAATATGTAATACACTATGTAATATACAGTAGATTACTAATATATAGATAGTGAGGTTGCACCCCGCAACCTGGGGGTTCCACTCACTTGCAGCGGTGCGAGGTAACTTCAGCAACACAGGTGCACAGTCTCTTTATAAAAATTCCAGCCGTTTATTTAAACACTTGTCATAAACGGCAAACATTCAACATAACAGGCCTCTCCTGGCTGAAAAGGAAAACAGGTACTGCCACCTACCATGGGCTTCCAGTCCAATACAGTCTCTATTAGAGGTCTGGCACCTGTACACACTGGGTCCTACCAACGAACACCACTTGCTGTGGTTCCTTCCAAGAACCCAGAGACACTCTGTAGGCTCCTGTCTGTCTCTCCTCCAGGAGTGGTTTGGTCCTGCAGTCACAGCCCTAGCCTGGCTGTCCTCACCTCAGTCTCCACTCAGACTGAATTCCAAACTTTCGACAGTCTCCTAAATTAGACTGGACACACCCACAGGTGGAGATCTGTGATTCTCCAGACCTGCACAGCACACTGGCATTATTAAAGGGAACCTGACCCTTATATGCAGAAACAAGCCTTTGTGGACTACAAGTCCCATAGCAACCTCTTCAGTTTAATATCGCATGGACCTTCTCCACTGCGACACATAGCCACCATTTACCACATTGGTGGTCGCTACCTCCCAAAATATATATTCAATCAGTTTAATTATACTTATGTTTGAAGCATTGTTTTGTGAGGATCCATTTTTGGGCTCAAAAACAGATCCTCACAAAGAATGAGCATGTCAGTTTGTGTGGCGTTTTTCTAATCTGCTTTTGCTATTGAAAACATTATCTAGGAGCTCAAAAGCCTTTCAGGTGATGCAGTTTTTTAAAAAGCTGATCTGCAGCTGAAAAACGTATCCTGACAAAACGCAGCAAAAACGCTGTGTGTGAATAGCCTTAGATCAGGAATAGAACAGCCATTTATAGGACATTTCAAAACTTTCGCAAATTCCTATGAAAAAAATATTCAGCACATTCTGCATTGCACTACTGTCCCCAATTTCTTATATATTTTAAGAGTCTAAGTTGGTCCATTTTATACAGACTCCACAATAATGAACTCCGACTCCACGACTTCGACTACAGTCCTGCCTGCAACCAGTTTAATTGACAGGTCTTTCCTGTGTGTGTAGATAGGGAGAGACCTAGAGACCATAGAGTGTCGCTGGGAAAGCCCGGCCTTGGTGATTACTAGTATTTATCATGCAGCCAGGCTCTGATTGCTGCTGCCCGTGGTTTGGGTGAGCAAGAATGAGGTAACAAGTTCCCTTTATAATTCCCAGTCTGTAGTCTGTACCAGTACTGTGTTCAGTAACTACTGGAGCCAGTTATTGCACCATAATTCAGTTAGATTAGGACAAGCTTCTAGCGTCATTCTGTCCATCATGCTACTATTTTCACTCTGAATTACATTTTCTTTAGGACTCCATTCACGTTCTAAACTTTTTTATCCATAGACTCTTAACATGTATCTGGGAAAAAACAGATGAAACTATGATATTGTGCTTGTTTCATCCTTGTCTCACAGACTTTAATGGTCAAGTCTGATCATGAGGACTGATGAGAATAGGACATGTTCAAAGTCTTCTGGACCACAAACACGGACCCATTTATATGGCTGAATGAAACATTATGGGTTAGTGTGCGGCCGGAAAAAGCAACAAACAGCACTAGGACGTCCCACATATATAGAGTCATTAAAACAGAGTGATCTATTTCAAGTGTCTATTTCTGTTATTGTTGATGATTATGGCTTACAGCCAATAAAAACCCAAAAGTCATTATCTCAGAAAATTAGAATATTATTTAAGACCAACTGAAGAAATTATTATAAACTCAGAAATGTTGGCCTACTGAAAAGTCTGTACAGTAAATGCACTAAATACTTGGTCAGGGCTCCTTTTGCATTAATTACTGCTTCAATGCAGCGTGCTACAGAGGCGATCACCCTGTGGCACTGCTGAGGTGTTATGGAGGCCCAGGTTGCTTTGCTAGCAGCCTTCAGCTCATCTCATTGTTGGGTCTGGTACCTCTCATCTTCCTCTTGACAATACCCCATAGATTGTTGTAGTGCTAACATATTAGTGGCCATCAGGAATCCATATTGGAAGTCTGTATTTAAGAAACCCTTTAAGATATTAGCCTGCAACAGTTATAGTTTATATTAGCTTGTTTTTCAGGTTTCTGTTCTCCAGACACCTTCAGTTATAGTTGTAGTGAGAAAAATATATGTTTATAGTATCACTCAGTACCACATAGTTTTCTTATCAATATTTACTGAGAATGTGCGTGTGTTTATAGTATTGTAAAACATCTGAAACCAGGAGCTTTTTGGCATGTCTCATCCGATGATGCATTTGTCCAGTGTAGATTGGCATCTGAAGAGCTGGCCACTCAGAAGAGGGATACTATATTGGACAAATGGGGAACCTATTAGAGTTTGTGTAACATTTGGTTACGCAAGCAATTTGTTTTCAAGTGGGATATAGACTGGTGAAGATTTCAGTGAAGCAGAAGCCTGTTTACCTGTGGAGGGGACGCCCGTTGACACCACAGTGTGGATCCCAGGAGTTTCTCTGTCTTCGCTGTTTTGCTTCTCACAGCTGATATTTCGGGCAGATAATGCGTGTAGCTCCTGGTGAAGATTCTTCTTTTTTAGTGTGTAATGTAAGTACTTTACCTTTGTGATCTTTATTATGCAAAAGTGTACGCAATATCACACTATTTCCTATTTTCTGTAATCATTCTAATAAAATTAGTAGCCTTCTTTAAAGGGAACCTGTCATCAGAAATTTTGCTTTAAACCTAAATGTTTCCCCCTCTGAAGCTCCTGGGCTGCATTCTAGCAAGGTTCCTGTTGTTTTTTTGCTCCCTTTTAGACCAAATATAATGCTTTATAAAGTTGTACCTTTTGGGATGCAAATCTTCTAAATTACCATGGGGGCGGGCTCTCTGGTGTCTGTTACTGTCCCTCCTGCTGATTTACGCCGTCCCCCAATGCTCCATTTCATACTTCAGCTCGCCGCCCAGTGCGCCCGAGGTCCTGCGCATGCGCAGTGCCACTGTAGCGGGACTGTGCACTGCGTGCACAGTGTGACCGCTGGTGACGTTTGCGCAGGCACGAGATTATGGGCGGCTCTGTGATTGTCATCGCAAGTGCCCGCCCATAATCTAGTGCCCGCGCTTTCCCCTCTGCCTCCAGCGTTCTGCGCAAGCGCTGGCCAGATGACCGCACATCCCCTCTTTCCCATCTTTCCCTGGAGCAGGCAATAGATGGAAGGAACGGAGCAGTACACCACCGGTTACGGCCAGCGCTTGCGCAGAACGCTGGAGGCAGAGAGGAAAGTGCGGGCACTACATTATGGGCGGGCACTTGCGAGGATAATCACAGCGCCGCCCATAATCTCGTTGGGGGACGGCGTAAATCGGCAGGATCGACAGTAACGGACACCAGAGAGCCCGCCCCCATGGACGATTTAGAAGATTTGCATCCCAAAAGGTACAACTTTATAAAGTATTATATTTGGTCTAAAAGGGGGCAAAAAAATAACAGGAACCTTGCTAGAATGCAGCCCACGAGCTGCAGAAGGGGAAACTTTTAGGTTTAAAGCAAAATTTCTGATGGCAGGTTCCCTTTAAAGCTGTATACGATCCCTTTAAATACTTGGCAAAACAATTGTCTATGGGGTTTAGGTCAGGCGAGTTTGCTGGCCATTCAAGCACAGTGGTTATTAAACCAGGTATTGGTACTTTTGGCAGTGTGGACAGGTGCCAAGTCCTGCTGGAAAATCAAATTTCCATCTCCAAAAAGCTTGTCAGCAGAGAGAGACATGAAGTGCTCTAGAATTTTCTGGTAGATGGCTGCACTGACTTTGTTCTTGAAAAAACACAGTGGACCTACACCAGCAGATGACATGGCTCCCCAAACCATCACTGATTGTGGAAACTTCACACTAGACCTCTAGCAGCTTGGATTGTGGCCTCTTCACTCTTCCTCTAGACTCTGGGACTTTGATTTCCAAATGCAATGCACAATTTACTTTCATCTGAAAACAACACCTTGGACCACTGAGGAACAGTCCAGTTCTTTTTCTCCTTGGCCCAGGTAAGACGCTTCTGGCGTTGTCTATTGGTCATGAGTGGCTTGGCGCAAGGAATGCAACACATGTAGCCCATGTCCTGGATATGTCTGTGTGTGGTGGCTCTTGAAGCACTGACTCCAGCAGCAGTCCACTCCTTGTGAATCTCCCCCAAATTTTTGAATGGCCTTTTCTTAACAATTGCTTGTGCAACTTTCTCTACCACACTTTTTACTTCCACTCAACTTTCGATTAATATGCTTGGACACAGCCCTCTGTGAACAGCCAGCTTTTTTAGCAATGACCTTTTGTGGCTTACCCTCCTTGTGGAGTGTGTCAATGACTGCCTTCTGGACATCTGTCAAGACAGCAGTCTTCCCCATAATTGTGTAGCCTACTGAACCAGACTAAGGGACTATTTTAAACACTTAGGAAGCCTTTGCAGGTGTAATTATTCTACTTTTCTGAGATAACGACATTTGAGCTTTTATTGGTTGTAAGCCATAATCATCAACATTAACAAAAATAAACACTTGAAATAGATCACTCTGTTTGTAATAAGTCATAATATGTGCATTTTCCCTTTTTGTATTGAATTACTGAAATAAATTAACTTTTGATGATATTCAAATTTATTGAAATGGACACTTATGTCCCAAATGAGGTCATGGATGGCACCCAAAATAGGTGGGGGCAGGATTACAGATCCACACAGTGCCCCTCTGGTCTTCCTTTCATGACAACTGCTCACATCTTCTTCCTGATGCATTTCGCTATATCACTCATCAGGGTATGTGGGAATGGGTGAGCTGGCATCAGCAAACAAAAATATGTGGCATGAGCATGCACTTGATGATCTGAGGTTTAAGTCCTTCAGCTGGGGCAGAGCACATGACAGCACTTGGTCACATTGCACAAAGGTCCTATAATGAAAATCGCACATTATAGCAATCGCAGCAAAACCTGCACAGCGATGCCAGCCAAGCGCAAGTAAAAATTCCCAATACAGTGCAGGTTGCATGCCGAAAGGCTGAAAAAATGGCCCGCAGACAAGTGACAAGTCACATGACTTGCAGGACCTGCCGTCCGTAGGACAATACACGCCCACATCACATGACTCGCATGTCAAGCAACTCATTGTCAGATAACTTGTTAAAAATATCAAATAGGTGGCGGAGCTATGTGTAATTCCGCAAATAAGGGTACGCTCACACGAGCATTGAAATCGGATGAGTGCAATGCAAGAACATCTCGCATTGCACTCAGACCAATGTTAGTCAATGAGGGAGAGCAATTGGTCAGCTTTTCTCGTATACAGATTCTGGATGCGAGAAAAGCGGCAGCATGCAGCGATTTTCTGCTAGAGCCGTATCCCTCGCACCCATTCAAGTGAATGGGTGTGAGAGAAACCGGACTGCACTCGGATGTTGTCCCAGTGCAGTACGATATACGCACAGGCTGACAATGGAGGAGATGGGGGGGGGGATTAACCTCTCCCTCTCGTCCGCTCCTTCACAGCTGTGACCCGATTGCAAGATCGGGTCACAGTCGCATGACACTCGGCTCAGGCTCACAGCAGAGCCTGAGTCGGGGGTCATTAGCATATTGCATCCAATGCTCTCGCATCGGATGCCATACGCTAATGTGAGTCCAGCCTAAGGGACAGGACCGGTATAAGGACTGCCAGCACTAAGTAGGAGCGAACACATTTGGCAGTCCACTACCTTAGGTGCCATTCATGACCTCATTTGGTACATATATGGACACACAGGCGGGGGGGGGGGGGGGGGCACAGACAGTGGGGGAAGAGGGGGACACAGACAGCGGGGCGGGAGGGGGACACAGACAGCGGGGCGGGAGGGGGACACAGACAGCGGGGCGGGAGGGGGACACAGACAGCGGGGCGGGGGGGGGACACAGACAGCGGGGCGGGAGGGGGACACAGACAGCGGGGCGGGAGGGGGACACAGACAGCGGGGCGGGAGGGGGACACAGACAGCGGGGCGGGAGGGGGACACAGACAGGGGGCGGGAGGGGGACACAGACAGGGGGCGGGAGGGGGACACAGACAGGGGGCGGGAGGGGGACACAGACAGGGGGCGGGAGGGGGACACAGACAGGGGGGCGGGAGGGGGACACAGACAGGGGGGCGGGAGGGGGACACAGACAGGGGGGCGGGAGGGGGACACAGACAGCGGGGGAGGACACAGACAGCGGGGGAGGACACAGACAGCGGGGGAGGACACAGACAGCGGGGGAGGACACAGACAGCGGGGGAGGACACAGACAGCGGGGGAGGACACAGACAGCGGGGGAGGACACAGACAGCGCGGGGGGGGACACAGACAGCGCGGGGGGGGACACAGACAGCGCGGGGGGGGACACAGACAGCGCGGGGGGGGACACAGACAGCGCGGGGGGGGACACAGACAGCGCGGGGGGGGACACAGACAGCGCGGGGGGGGACACAGACAGCGCGGGGGGGGACACAGACAGCGCGGGGGGGACACAGACAGCGCGGGGGGTGACACAGAGCTGCAATTTTTCAAAACTGTTACCGTAAATTCAGAAAATCACAAGAAAAAGCAGCAATAAATTAAAAACAATTAATTTACAGTGCAGCAAAGAGCATAACACAATTGTATTGCGTCAACATGGCCATTTTCGCTGCAATACAATAAGGTGTATGATTTCACGATGATCATGGTAACAAAAAATAAAAAAAGCATTCTGTATATAGTACCGTATGTTTTATCACATCATTGTGAACATTTAGCATACAGTAGAATACTTCAGACACGTTAGACAGAAAATATGGGAAGAGATATACAATACACTAGGCAGGGCCAGCCTTAGCCTGATTGGTGCCCTGTGCAAAACTGCCCTTTGCTGCCCCCACCCTACTATTTTTTACCCAGTTTCTCAAGACAAAAATGAGGACAGGAGGCCATTTTTTTGGTATCCCAAGAATATTGATTTCCTCAAATGTATTGTAAAATAAACGCCTCCAAATTTGTGCTTGAGAATCTGCACCTCAAATCCACATTAATTCCACCACATCTGACCTCGTTCTTTTAGGCCTAAGCCACACGGCGAGAAAATCGGTGCGAGTGGAGTGCGATAAAACATCGCATTCCCCTCGGACCAATTCTAGCCTGTGTGTCAGCGCACATGAGCGATTATTTTCTCAGCCCTAATCGGACCGAGAATACAATCGCAGCATGCTGCGATTGTAAGGAGAGACTCTTTCTCTCGCACCCATTCAAGTGAATGGGGCAAGAGAAAAATCGCACTGCACTCGCAGTACACCGGTGTACTGCGCGTGCAGAGCGAGAATCGTAATAGCCGGCTACGGAGGAGAGAGGGAGAGAAATCCCTTCCTCCCCTCCTCCATGCCGGCCTGCCCCTCTGCAGTGCTGGTCCGCCCCTCCGCATCGCTGGCCCGTCCCCCGCAGCTGAGGTCTGCTCGCAGGGTCGGACCTCAGACGCAGGCACGCTCGCATGACACTCTGCTCCTGCTGTGCTGCCAGCACGAGCCGAGTCTCATACGAGCATCGCAGTAGTGCCCCGTGTGGCCCCAGCCTTAGAGGTTCTCTGATCTCCATTTATGCTGGATCCATGGATATTAGATAATGCATATCTCTCCAATGGGGCACCCATGTATCTGGAGAATGAGGCACTGCTGCTTTTTGTGGATGGTGTAAATTTTTGGACACACAGATGGGAGTTTTGCCATCTCTGGGCTGAGAGCGGCACAGGTCGTGGCCCTATTTGTGGGATCAGCATCAATTATACAAATCCTGTGGATAAATGTACAGAATGAAAAGTCCAGACACTGCACGATGGAGCTGGTGATCAATGATGAATGTACTCAGGAGGACAAAGAAGGCCAAAATACAGATGTTAAAGGAGATAGTACGAAATTGGAAAAAAATCTCGTTTTCTACATAATAAAGTGTCCTGGGGATATGTGTCTGCTTCTCAGCTCCACTGACCTGAGCTGCAGTACCACATACACAATATGAGAACGGGAGGCGCTGTGTATGCAACAACTACGGTAAATATACCGCAATCCATTTATTAATTAGTCTGGGCTCACTTTAGTTGTCAATGCTCAAAATAATTTTGTAGGACAATTTAAATCCACGCTGAATTATGTAATATTCTGAAGATCCTCATACACAACTCAGCTGCTGCAGAACCTCATAATAGAAACCACAGCTACTGAAGAATCTCATAATACACACTTACTCTGCTGCAGCACTTAATAATATACACTGCAGCTGCTACAGAACCTCATGATACACACCTCAGCTGCTGCAGAACCTCATCATTAACACCTCAGCTGCAGCAGAAGCTTATAATATGCATCTCAACTGCTTTGAACCATATAATGCACATCTCAGCTGCTGCAAAATATTATACTACACACCCCAGCTGCTGCAGGACTTCATAATACACATCTCAGCTGCTGCAGAAGCTTATATTATACACTTCAGCTGCTGCAAAACATAATACCCACCTCAGCTGCTGAAGAATCTTGTAAATATGCATCTCAGCTTCTTTAGAACCTTATAATACACATCTCATCTGCTGCAGAATCCTGTAATATCCAACTCAGCTGCTGAAAAACCTTATAATACACCCCTCAGCTGCTGCAGAACCTAATATTATGCATCTCAGCTGCTTTAAACCTTATAATACACACTTCCGCTGCTGCAAAACCTCATTTTACACCCCTCAGGGTCTGCAGAACCTTATAATGCCCACCTCAGCTGCTGTAGAACCTCTATACACATCGGCTGCTGCAAAAGCTTGTAATATAAAACTCAGCTGCAGAAGAGCCATATATAATGTATCTCAGCTGCTACAGAACCTTATATTACACATCTCAGCTGCTGCTGAACCTCACAATACACACCTCAGCTGCTGAAGAACCTTATAATATGCATCTCAGCTGCTTTAGTTCCTTAAAATACACATCTCAGCTGCTGCAGAACCTAATACACACCTTAGCTGCTGAAGAGCCTTCTAAATATGCATCTCAGCTGCTTTAAAACCTTATAATACACATCTCAGCTTCAGCAAACCCTTTTAATACACACCTCAGCTGCTGCAGAAGCTCCTCATACACAATTCAGTTGGTGCAGAACCTTATAATTCACACTTCGGTTGCTGCAGAATCTTATCACACACCTCAGCTGTTGTACAACCCCAATATATATATATATATATATATATATATATATATATATATATAGCTGCTGCAGAACCTTGTAATACACAACTCAGCTGCAGAAGAGTCTTATATAATGTATCTCAGCTGCTGCAGAACCTTGTAATACACATCTCAGCTGCTGCAGAACCTCATAATACACATCTCAGCTGCTGCAGAACCTCATCATACACATCTCAGCTGCTGCAGAACCTCATCATACATACCTAAGTTGCTGCAAAATTTTATAATACATCTCAGCTGCTGATGAACCTTATAATACACACCTCATGTTCTGAAGAATTTTAATAGACCCCAGCTGCTGCAGAAGCTTATATTATACACCTTAGCTGCTGCAGAACCAAATATTATGCATATCAGCTGCTGCAGAACCTCATAATACACATCTCAGCTGCTGCAGAAGCTTATATTATACACCTTAGCTGCTGCAGAACCTAATATTATGCATATCAGCTGCTGCAGAACCTCATAATACACATCTCAGCTGCTGCAGAAGCTTATATTATGCACCTTAGCTGCTGCAGAACCTAATATTATGCATATCAGCTGCTGCAGAACCTCATAATACACATCTCAGCTGCTGCAGAAGCTTATATTATACACCTCAGCTGCTGCAAAACATAATACCCACCTCAGCTGCTGAAGAATCTTGTAAATATGCATCTCAGCTTCTTTCGAACCCTATAATACACATCTCATCTGCTGCTGAACCTCATAATACACATCTCAGGTGAGAAGAGCCTTAGATAAAGCATCTCAGCTGCTGCAGAACCTCATAATACATATCAGCTGCTGCAGAACCTTATACAAACGTCAGCTGCGGCAGAAATTTATAATATACATGTCAACTGCTTTAGAACCTTATAATACACATCTCGACTGCTGCAGAACCTCATAGTAAACATCTCAGGTGCAGCAGAACCTTTTAATACACACCACAGCTGCTGCAGAACCTCATCATACACACCACAGCTGCTGCAGAACCTCATTATACACACCTCAACTGCTGCGGAACCTCATTATACACAGCTGTTGAAGAACCTTATTATACACACCTCAGCTGCTTAAGAATCTCATTATAAACACCTCAGCTGCTACAGAACCTTATAATACCAAAGTCAGCTGCTGAAGACCTTTATAATGCAAACCTCAGCTGCTGAAGAGCCTTACAATACACATCTCAACTGCTGCAGAACCTAGTACACACCTCAGCTGCTGCAGAACCTTATAAATATGCATCTCAGCTGCTTTAGAGCTTTATAATACACATCTCAGCTGCTGCTGAACCTCATAATACACATCTCAGCTGCAGCAGAACCTCATCATACACACCTAAGTTGCTGCAAAACTTTATAATACATCTCAGCTGCTGCAGAACGTTATAATACACACCTCAGGTTCTGAAAATTTTTAATAGACCTCAGCTGCTACAGAAGCTTATATTATACACCTCAGCTGCTGCAGAACCTAATATTATGCATCTCAGCTGCTTTAGAACCTTATAATACACACTTCCGCTGCTGCAAAACCTCATTTTACACCCCTGAGGGTCTGCAGAACCTTTTAATGCCCACCTCAGCTGCTGTAGAACCTCAATACACATCAGCTGCTGTAAAAGCTTGTAATATAAAACTCAGCTGCAGAAGAGCCATATATAATGTATCTCAGCTGCTACAGAACCTTATATTACACATCTCAGCTGCAGCAGAACCTCATCATACACAACTCAGTTGCTGCAGAACCTAAGTTCAGCTGTTGATGAACTTTATAATGCACACCTCCGCTTCTGCAGACTTTCATAATACACCTCAGCTGCTGCAGAATCTGATAATACACACCTCAGCTGCTGCTCATATTACACATCTCAGCTGCTGCTCATATTACACATCTCAGCTGCAGCATAACCCTTTAATACACACCTTAGCTGCGCAATAACCTTATAATATGCATCTCAGCTGCTTTAGCTCCTTAAAATATACTTCTCAGCTGCTGCAGAATCTTATCACACACCCCAGCTGCTGCAGAACCTAATACACACCTTAGCTACTGAAGAGCCTTCTTAAATATGCATCTCAGCTGCTTTAGAACCTTATAATACACACCTCAGCTTCAGCAGAACCTTTTAATACACACCTCAGCTGCTGCAGAAGCTCCTCATACACAATTCAGTTGCTGCAGAACCTTACAATTCACACTTCGGTTGCTGCAGAATTTTATCACACACCTCAGCTGTTGTACAACCCCAATATATATATAGCTGCTGCAGAACCTTGTAATACACAACTCAGCTGCAGAAGAGCCTTATATAATGTATCTCAGCTGCTGCAGAACCTCATAATACACATCTCAGCTGCTGCAAAAGCTTATATTATACACCTCAGCTGCTGCAAAACCTAATACCCACCTCAGCTGCTGAAGAATCTTGTAAATATGCATCTCAGCTTCTTTAGAACCTTATAATACACATCTCATCTGCTGCTGAACCTCATAATACACATCTCAGGTGCAGAAGAGCCTTAGATAATGCATCTCAGCTGCTGCAGAAACTCATTATACAAACGTCAGCTGTGGCAGAAATTTATAATATACATCTCAACTGCTTTAGAACCTTATAATACACATCTCGACTGCTGCTGAACCTCATAGTACACATCTCAGGTGCAGCAGATCCTTTTAATACACACCTTAGCTGCTGCAAAACATCATCATACATACCACAGCTGCTGTAGAACTTCATCATACACACAGGTGCTGCAGAACCTCATTATACACACCAACTGCTGTAGAACCTCAATACACAGCTGTTGAAGAACCTTATTATACACACCTCAGCTGCTTAAGAATCTCATTATATACACCTCAGCTGCTACAGAACCTTATAATACCAAAGTCAGCTGCTGAAGACCTTTATAATGCAAACCTCAGCTGCTGAAGAGCCTTACAATACACATCTCAACTGCTGCAGAACCTAGTACACACCTCAGCTGCTGCAGAACCTTATAAATATGTATCTCAGCTGCTTTAGAGCTTTATAATACACATCTCAGCTGCTGCTGAACCTCATAGTACACATCTCAGCTGCTGCAGAACCTCATCATACACACCTAAGTTGCTGTAAAACCTTATAATACATCTCAGCTGCTACAGAACTTTATAATATACATATCAACTGCTTTAGAACCTTATAATACACATCTCAATTGCTACTGAACCTCAGTACACATCTCAGGTGCAGCAGAACCTAATATTATTCATCTCAGCTGCTTTAGAACCTTATAATACACACTTCCGCTGCTGCAAAACCTCATTTTACACCCCTCAGGGTGTGCAGAACCTTATAATGCCCACCTCAGCTGCTGTAGAACCTCAATACACATCAGCTGCTGTAAAAGCTTGTAATATAAAACTCAGCTGCAGAAGAGCCATATATAATGTATCTCAGCTGCTACAGAACCTTATATTACACATCTCAGCTGCAGCAGAACCTCATCATACACAACTCAGTTGCTGCAGAACCTAAGTTCAGCTGTTGATGAACTTTATAATGCACACCTCCGCTTCTGCAGACTTTCATAATACACCTTAGCTGCTACAGAATCTGATAATACACATCTCAGCTGCTGCAGAATCTGATAATACACATCTCAGCTGCTGCTCATATTACACATCTCAGCTTCTGCTCATATTACACATCTCAGCTGCAGCATAACCCTTTAATACACACCTTAGCGGCTGAAGAGCCTTCTTAAATATGCATCTCAGCTGCTTTAGAACCTTATAATACACACCTCAGCTTCAGCAGAACCTTTTAATACACACCTCAGCTGCTGCAGAAGCTCCTCATACACAATTCAGTTGCTGCAGAACCTTACAATTCACACTTCGGTTGCTGCAGAATTTTATCACACACCTCAGCTGTTGTAGAACCCCAATATATATATAGCTGCTGCAGAACCTTGTAATACACAACCCAGCTGCAGAAGAGCCTTATATAATGTATCTCAGCTGCTGCAGAACCTCATAATACACATCTCAGCTGCTGCAAAAGCTTATATTATACACTTCAGCTGCTGCAAAACCTAATACCCACCTCAGCTGCTGAAGAATCTTGTAAATATAAATCTCAGCTTCTTTCAAACCTTATAATGCACATCTCGACTGTTGCTGAACCTCATAGTACACATCTCAGGTGCAGCAGAACCTTTTAATACACACCTTAGCTGCTGCAGAACCTCATCATACACACCACAGCTGCTGTAGAACTTCATCATACACACAGCTGCTGCAGAACCTCATTATACACATCTCAGCTGCTGCAGATGCTTATATTATACACCTCAGCTGCTGCAAAACCTAATACCCACCTCAGCTGCTGAAGAATCTTGTAAATATGAATCTCAGCTTCTTTCGAACCTTATAATACACATCTCATCTGCTGCTGAACCTCATAATACACATCTCAGGTGCAGAAGAGCCTTAGATAATGCATCTCAGCTGCTGCAGAACCTCATAATACATCAGCTGCTGCAGAACCTCATCATACACACCTAAGTTGCTGCAAAACCTTATAACACATCTCAGCTGCTGCAGAACGTTATAATACACACCTCAGGTTCTGGAAAATTTTAATAGACCTCAGCTGCTACAGAAGCTTATAATACCCATCTCAGCTGCTGCAGAAGCTTATATTACACATCTCAGCTGCAGCAGAACCTCATCATACACAACTCAGTTGCTGCAGAACCTAAGTTCAGCTGTTGATGAACTTTATAATGCACACCTCAGCTTCTGCAGACTTTCATAATACACCTCAGCTGCTGCAGAATCTGATAATACACATCTCAGCTGCTGCTCATATTACACATCTCAGCTGCTGCTCATATTACACATCTCAGCTGCAGCATAACCCTTTAATGCACACCTTAGCTGCTCAAGAACCTTATAATATGCATCTCAGCTGCTTTAGAACCTCATAATGCACATTTCAGCTGCAGGAGAACTTTTAATACACACCTCAGTTACTGCAAAACTTTATATTTCACATCTCAGCTGCTAAAGAAACTTTTATAATATGTATTTCAGCTGCTTTAGAACTTTATTATACACATCTCAGGTGCTGACGAACCTCATAATACACAAATCAGCTGCTGCAGAATCTTGTAAATATGCATCTCAGCTTCTTTAGAACCTTATAATACACATCTCATCTGCTGCTGAACCTCATAATACACATCTCAGGTGCAGAAGAGCCTTAGATAATGCATCTCAGCTGCTGCAGAACCTCATAATACATCAGCTGCCGCAGAACCTCATCATACAAACGTCAGCTGCTACAGAACTTTATAATATACATATCAACTGCTTTAGAATCTTATAATACACATCTCAATTGCTACTGAACCTCAGTACACATCTCAGGTGCAGCAGAACCTAATATTATGTATCTCAGCTGCTTTAGAACCTTATAATACACACTTCCGCTGCTGCAAAACCTCATTTTACACCCCTCAGGGTCTGCAGAACCTTATAATGCCCACCTCAGCTGCTGTAGAACCTCAATACACATCAGCTGCTGCAAAAGCTTGTAATATAAAACTCAGCTGCAGAAGAGCCATATATAATGTATCTCAGCTGCTACAGAACCTTATATTACACATCTCATCTGCTGCTCATATTACACATCTCAGCTGCAGCATAACCCTTTAATGCACACCTCAGCTGCTGCAGAATCTGATAATACACACCTCAGCTGCTGCTCATATTAGACATCTCAGCTGCAGCATAACCGTTTAATACACACCTTAGCTGCTGAAGAGCCTTCTTAAATATGCATCTCAGCTGCTTTAGAACCTTATAATACACACCTCAGCTTCAGCAGAACCTTTTAATACACACCTCAGCTGCTGCAGAAGCTCCTCATACACAATTCAGTTGCTGAAGAACCTTATAATTCACACTTCGGTTGCTGCAGAATTTTATCACACACCTCAGCTGTTGTAGAACCCCAATATATATATAGCTGCTGCAGAACCTTGTAATACTCATCTCAGCTGCTGCAAGACCTAATACCCACCTCAGCTGCTGAAGAATCTTGTAAATATAAATCTCAGCTTCTTTCAAACCTTATAATGCACATCTCGACTGCTGCTGAACCTCATAGTACACATCTCAGGTGCAGCAGAACCTTTTAATACACACCTTAGCTGCTGCAGAACCTCATCATACACACCACAGCTGCTGTAGAACTTCATCATACACACAGCTGCTGCAGAACCTCATTATACACACCTCAACTGCTGCGGAACCTCATTTTACACAGCTGTTGAAGAACCTTATTATACACACCTCAGCCGCTTAAGAATCTCATTATATACACCTCAGCTGCTACAGAACCTTATAATACCAAAGTCAGCTGCTGAAGACCTTTATAATGCAAACCTCAGCTGCTGAAGAGCCTTACAATACACATCTCAACTGCTGCAGAACCTAATACACACCTCAGCTGCTGCAGAACCTTATAAATATGCATCTCAGCTGCTTTAGAGCTTTATAATACACATCTCAGCTCCTGCTGAACCTCATAATACACATCTCAGCTGCAGCAGAACCTTTTAATACACACCTGGGCTGCTGCACAACCTCATCATACACACATCAGTTGTTGCAGAATCTTATAATATGCATCTCAGCTGCTTTAGAATCTTATAACACACATCTCAGCTGCTGCTGAACCTCATAGTACACATCTCAGCTGCAACACAATCTTTTAATACACACCTCAGCTGCTGCAGAACCTCATAATACATACCGTATTTTTCGCTTTATAAGACGCACCGGAATATAAGACGCACCCCAAACTTAGACATAAAAAAAGGTAAAAAAAAGAAAAATGGGGTCCGTCTTATACTCCGATGTTCTCTTACCGGAGGGGGGCAGCAGTGGTGGTGAAGCGGGGTCACAGGAGGCACAGGTTGTGCTGGCAGGCGCGGCAGGTCAGTGGCAGCGGGGTCCGTGGTTGCAGGTGCCGTGGCGTCCGTGGTTGCAGGCGCGGTGGTGTCCGCGGTGGCAGGATCCGTGGGGTCCGTGGTGGCGGCAGCAGCCGTGGCATGAGAGCCGTGCAGCAGGCCGGTGCAGTGAGTGTCCGCGGTCCCGGTTCAGTGGTGGCAGCGGCGGCGGCGGCGGCTCAGTGGTGGGAGCGGCGGCAACTGCTCAGTGGTGGCAGCGGCAGGGACTGCTCAGTGGTGGCGTGTGTCCGCGGTCCCGGTTCAGTGGTGGCAGCGGCGGCGGCGGCGGCTCAGTGGTGGGAGCGGCGGCGACGGCTCAGTGGTGGAGTGTGTCCGCGGTCCCGATTCAAGTAATGGCGCCCGGAGCGACGCATGCGCAGATGGAGCTCTCATCCAAGGGCTCCATCTGCGCACGCGCTGACTCCCGGAGCAGCGCGTGCGCAGATGGAGCTCTCATCCAAGAGCTCCACCGGCGCCATCATTTGAAAGTGGGACCGCGGACAACTGGTAAGCTGCACAGCCGCCCGCCCCGCATGCACAGAGTGGCAGCCAGCAGGCTGCCCGCCCACTCTGCGTACAAGCCGCCGGGTACCTGTGCTTGCGTGCGGTGGCAGCCGGGTACCCATGGCTGTGTGCGGGCGGCAGATGGGTGACTGTGTGAGGGCGGCAGCCGGGTACCTGCACGGTCACCCGACTGCCGCTCGCACACAGCACCCGGCTGCCGCCCGCACACAGCCATGGGTACCCGTCTGCCACCGCATGCAAGCACAGGTACCTGGCTGCCGACCCCACACAGCACCCGCTGCCGCCCGCACACAGCCACGGGTACCCGGCTGCCGCTGCATGCAAGTACAGGTACCCGGCCGCTTGCATGCAGCCACAGGCACCCGCCCGATCGCTTCAGACAGGACCCCCCCCCCCCGCTACCGCTTTATAAGACGCACCCCCCATTTTCCTCCCAAAATTTGGGGAGGAAAAGTGCGTCTTATAAAGCGAAAAATACGGTAGATCTTTTGCTGAAGAACCGTAAAATACACACTTCAGCTGCTGCAGAATCTTATCACACCTCAGGGGCAGCGGAACCTAGTAATAAACACCTCAGCTGCTGAAGAACCTCATAATGCACATTTCAGCTGCAGGAGAACTTTTAATACACACCTCAGTTACTGCAAAATTTTATATTTCACATCTCAGCTGCTGAAGAAACTTTTATAATATGTATTTCAGCTGCTTTAGAACTTTATTATACACATCTCAGGTGCTGACGAACCTCATAATACACAAATCAGCTGCTGCAGAATCTTGTAATGTCCAACTCAGCTGCTGAAGAACCTTATAATACACACCTCAGCTTCTGAAGAATTTTAATAGACCTCAGGTGCTGCAGAATATTATACTACACACCCCAGCTGCTGCAGAACTTCATAATACACATCTCAGCTGCTGCAGAAGCTTATATTATACACTTCAGCTGCTGCAAAACCTAATACCCACCTCAGCTGCTGAAGAATCTTGTAAATATGAATCTCAGCTTCTTTAGAACCTTATAATACACATCTCATCTGCTGCTGAACCTCATAATACACATCTCAGGTGCAGAAGAGCCTTAGATAATGCATCTCAGCTGCTGCAGAACCTCATAATACATCAGCTGCTGCAGAACCTCATCATACAAACGTCAGCTGCTGCAGAATTTTATAATATACATATCAACTGCTTTAGAACCTTATAATACACATCTCAATTGCTACTGAACCTCAGTACACATCTCAGGTGCAGCAGAACCTAATATTATGCATCTCAGCTGCTTTAGAACCTTATAATACACACTTCCGCTGCTGCAAAACCTCATTTTACACCCCTCAGGGTGTGCAGAACCTTATAATGCCCACCTCAGCTGCTGTAGAACCTCAATACACATCAGCTGCTGCAAAAGCTTGTAATATAAAACTCATCTGCAAAAGAGTCATATATAATGTATCTCAGCTGCTGCAGAACCTTATATTACACATCTCAGCTGCAGCAGAACCTCATCATACACAACTCAGTTGCTGCAGAACCTAAGTTCAGCCGTTGATGAACTTTATAATACACACCTCAGCTGCTGCTCATATTACACATCTCAGCTGCTGCTCATATTACACATCTCAGCTGCAGCATAACCCTTTAATACACACCTCAGCTGCTGCAGAATCTGATAGTACACACCTCAGCTGCTGTCGAGCCTTCTTAAATATGCATCTCAGCTGCTTTAGAACCTTATAATACACACCTCAGCTTCAGCAGAACATTTTAATACACACCTCAGCTGCTGCAGAAGCTCCTCATACACAATTCAGTTGCTGCAGAACCTTATAATTCACACTTCGGTTGCTGCAGAATTTTATCACACACCTCAGCTGTTGTAGAACCCCAATATATATATAGCTGCTGCAGAACCTTGTAATACACATCTCAGCTGCAGAAGAGCCTTATATAATGTATCTCAGCTGCTGCAGAACCTCATAATACACATCTTAGCTGCTGCAGAAGCTTATATTATACACCTCAGCTGCTGAAGAATCTTGTAAATCTGAATCTCAGCTTCTTTCGAACCTTATAATACACATCTCATCTGCTGCTGAACCTCATAATACACATCTCAGGTGCAGAAGAGCCTTAGATAATGCATCTTAGCTGCTGCAGAACCTCATAATACATATCAGCTGCTGCAGAACCTCATCATACAAACGTCAGCTACTGCAGAACTTTATAATATACATATCAACTGCTTTAGAACCTTATAATGCACATCTCGACTGCTGCTGAACCTCATAGTACACATCTCAGGTGCAGCAGAACCTTTTAATACACACCTTAGCTGCTGCAGAACCTCATCATACACACCACAGCTGCTGTAGAACTTCATCATACACACAGCTGCTGCAGAACCTCATTATACACACCTCAACGGCTGCGGAACCTCATTATACACAGCTGTTGAATAACCTTATTATACACACCTCAGCTGCTTAAGAATCTCATTATATACACCTCAGCTGCTGAAAAACCTTATAATGCTCACCCCAGCTGCTGTAGAACCTCATTATACACAGCTGTTGAAGAACCTTATTATACACACCTCAGCTGCTTAAGAATCTCATTATATACACCTCAGCTGCTACAGAACCTTATAATACCAAAGTCAGCTGCTGAAGACCTTTATAATGCAAACCTCAGCTGCTGAAGAGCCTTACAATACACATCTCAACTGCTGCAGAACCTAATACACACCTCAGCTGCTGCAGAACCTTATAAATATGCATCTCAGCTGCTTTAGAGCTTTATAATACACATCTCAGCTCCTGCTGAACCTCATAATACACATCTCAGCTGCAGCAGAACCTTTTAATACACACCTGGGCTGCTGCACAACCTCATCATACACACATCAGTTCTTGCAGAATCTTATAATATGCATCTCAGCTGCTTTAGAATCGTATAAGACACATCTCAGCTGCTGCTGAACCTCATAGTACACATCTCAGCTGCAAAAGAATCTTTTAATACACACCTCAGCTGCTGCAGAACCTCATAATACATAGATCTTTTGCTGCAGAACCGTAAAATACACACTTCAGCTGCTGCAGAATCTTATCACACCTCAGGGGCAGCGGAACCTAGTAATAAACACCTCAGCTGCTGAAGAACCTCATAATGCACATTTCAGCTGCAGGAGAACTTTTAATACACACCTCAGTTACTGCAAAATTTTATATTTCACATCTCAGCTGCTGAAGAAACTTTTATAATATGTATTTCAGCTGCTTTAGAACTTTATTATACACATCTCAGGTGCTGACGAACCTCATAATACACAAATCAGCTGCTGCAGAATCTTGTAATGTCCAACTCAGCTGCTGAAGAACCTTATAATACACACCTCAGCTTCTGAAGAATTTTAATAGACCTCAGGTGCTGCAGAATATTATACTACACACCCCAGCTGCTGCAGAACTTCATAATACACATCTCAGCTGCTGCAGAAGCTTATATTATACACCTCAGCTGCTGCAAAACCTAATACCCACCTCAGCTGCTGAAGAATCTTGTAAATATGCATCTCAGCTTCTTTAGAACCTTATAATACACATCTCATCTGCTGCTGAACCTCATAATACACATCTCAGGTGCAGAAGAGCCTTAGATAATGCATCTCAGCTGCTGCAGAACCTCATAATACATATCAGCTGCTGCAGAACCTCATCATACAAACGTCAGCTGCTGCAGAACTTTATAATATACATATCAACTGCTTTAGAACCTTATAATACACATCTCAATTGCTACTGAACCTCAGAACACATCTCAGGTGCAGCAGAACCTAATATTATGTATCTCAGCTGCTTTAGAACCTTATACTTATAATACACACTTCCGCTGCTGCAAAACCTCATTTTACACCCCTCAGGGTCTGCAGAACCTTTTAATGCCCACCTCAGCTGCTGTAGAACCTCAATACACATCAGCTGCTGCAAAAGCTTGTAATATAAAACTCATCTGCAGAAGAGCCATATATAATGTATCTCAGCTGCTACAGAACCTTATATTAGACATCTCAGCTGCAGCAGAACCTCATCATACACAACTCAGTTGCTGCAGAACCTAAGTTCAGCTGTTGATGAACTTTATAATACACACCTCAGCTTCTGCAGACTTTCATAATACACCTCAGCTGCTGCAGAATCTGATAATACACATCTCAGCTGCTGCTCATATTACACATCTCAGCTGCTGCTCATATTACACATCTCAGCTGCAGCATAACCCTTTAATACACACCTTAGCTGCGCAATAACCTTATAATATGCATCTCAGCTGCTTTAGCTCCTTAAAATATACTTCTCAGCTGCTGCAGAATCTTATCACACACCCCAGCTGCTGCAGAACCTAATACACACCTTAGCTACTGAAGAGCCTTCTTAAATATGCATCTCAGCTGCTTTAGAACCTTATAATAATACACAACTCAGCTTCAGCAGAACCTTTTAATACACACCTCAGCTGCTGCAGAAGCTCCTCATACACAATTCAGTTGCTGCAGAACCTTACAATTCACACTTCGGTTGCTGCAGAATTTTATCACACACCTCAGCTGTTGTACAACCCCAATATATATATAGCTGCTGCAGAACCTTGTAATACACAACCCAGCTGCAGAAGAGCCTTTTATAATGTATCGCAGCTCCTGCAGAACCTCATAATACACATCTCAGCTGCTGCAGAAGCTTATATTATACACCTCAGCTGCTGCAAAACCTAATACCCACCTCAGCTGCTGAAGAATCTTGTAAATATGAATCTCAGTTTCTATCGAACCTTATAATACACATCTCATCTGCTGCTGAACCTCATAATACACATCTCAGGTGCAGAAGAGCCTTAGATAATGCATCTCAGCTGCTGCAGAACCTCATAATACACACCACAGCTGCTGTAGAACTTCATCATACACACAGCTGCTGCAGAACCTCATTATACACACCTCAACGGCTGTGGAACCTCAATATACAAAGCTGTTGAAGAACCCTATTATACACACCTCAGCTGCTTAAGAATCTCATTATAAACACCTCAGCTGCTACAGAACCTTATAATACCAAAGTCAGCTGCTGAAGACCTTTATAATGCAAACCTCAGCTGCTGAAGAGCCTTACAATACACATATCAACTGCTGCAGAACCTAATACACACCTCAGCTGCTGCAGAACCTTATAAATATGTATCTCAGCTGCTTTAGAGCTTTATAATACACATCTCAGCTTCTGCTGAACCTCATAATACACATCTCAGCTGCAGCAGAACCTTTTAATACACACCTGGGCTGCTGCACAACCTCATCATACACACATCAGTTCTTGCAGAACCTTATAATATGCATCTCAGCTGCTTTAGAATCTTATCAGACACATCTCATCTGCTGCTGAACCTCATAGTACACATCTCAGCTGCAATATAATCTTTTAATACACACCTCAGCTGCTGCAGAACCTCATAATACATACCTCTTTTGCTGCAGAACCGTAAACTAAAGCTTCTGAAGAATTTTAATAGACCTCAGCTGCTGCAGAATCTTATAATACACATCTCAGCTGCTTCAGAACCTCATAATACATATAAGCTGCTGCAGAACCTTATCATACAAACGTCAGCTGCTGCAGAATCTTATAATACACACCTCAGCTGCGGCAGAACCTCATAAAACACATCTCAGCTACTGCAGAAGCTTGTATTATACACATCAGCTGATGCAAAACCTAATACCCACCTCAGCTGCTGAAGAATCTTGTAAATATGAGTCTCAGCTGCTTTAGAATCTTATAATACACATCTCATCTGCTGCAGAACCTCATCATACACACCACAGCTCCTGTAGAACTTCATCATACACACAGCTGCTGTAGAACCTTATTATACACACCTCAACTGCTGCAGAACCTCATTTTATACAGCTGTTGAAGAACCTTATTATACACACCTCACCTGCTGCATAATCTCATTTTATACATATCTCAGCTGCTGTACAATCTCATTATACACATGTGAGTTGCTGCATTATCTCCTAATTCACCTCCGCTGCTGCTGCTAATGATGCAGTACAGAATGGCTTTCATACCTCTACGATACTGAATCATACCTATACTAAATATACATATGCTAAATCATTGCTTGTGATGTGCAGACAGCAGTGATGCCATGTAACGTATGAGTAGAGATGAGTGGACCTGAACTTTAAAGTTCGGTGTTCATATCCAACACTGACTTTACTAGAAAAATAATCAGTGTTTTCTCTAGTCATCCTCCACGACAGCACCACAGGAAACACAAAGAGGTTAAAAAACTCCTCCCCACCTCCCCTTTCCAGTGTTGTTTCTTGTCCCTACTGGGGCACGAAGAGGACCTGTGGTGCTCTGTGGCCAATGACTAGAGTACTGTGGGAAAGTAAAACAATTTATCTTACCACCGGGCAGCTGAGGTCGGAGCTTTCCGCTTCCCTCCTCCATCGCTGCTCCCATCTCCCCTGGATTCGGGACCTGCCTGCTCTCCCTGCGTCTCACATGAGGTAAAGCGGAGCATGTTCGACATGTCAGGGGCCTCCTTGAGCTCCCCGATACCTCCTCCTTGCTAACGTGCGGTGGCAATGGCACGCAGTAAGTGACGTCACCGGCGCACGCGGAGATGACGTACTTCCGGGAATATTCATTCCACCCTAGAACGCAAGCGCTGTTTCAGCCCCGCTACAGCACCAATGGGTTTGCCTTCTCATGGAGAGACCTACCTGGACCGTCTGAGGATGAAGAGTCGCCCATATGGGATTATGGTGCTGGGGCCTCGCACTCACATGTAAGTGCCTGGCTTGAAAACAACCTAAAGTAGGACTGCATAATGGGCAATCTTTTCCGCTCTGTGCTGTAAAACCCAGCGCTACCCCTGATCCAGTAAGTATACTGTGATGGTGGGATGGAGAAAACGTCTAGCCTCAAGTGTATCATGTGCGCTAAGAAACTCCCGTCTTCCAGTAGTAAAAAGCTGTGTCACCCCTACACTGATCAGGTGGTCAGGGAAGAACATCCTTCCCTTATCAGCGGATCAAAAATCTTGTGCGCTAGGTACATTTCTCTTTAGCCTTCTCTCAAACACTACCCTTAGCGGGCCCGGCCCCGAAGAATGGAAGCCAAACCCCATTAAAGTGTCGGTCTCTGTCTCGAAAGAGGACCCATACTTCTCTCCCAGACCCTTAGGTGAGGATTATGACTTTGTGTCCGAAACAGAAGGAGGGCCTGAAAATGAAAGATACTTCTTCTCAGGAGCTGCGGGGAGCTGTGCGAGATACCATGGGGGTTAATGTAGAAAAGACTACGAAGCCAGTGCAGGACATAATGTTCGGCTGCCTGAAAGCCCAATAGTGCAAGATTCCCTGTTCATAAGAATATCCAGGACTAAATCCTTCAGAATAGGAGATTCCGGAGAGACGCCTAGGCACTCTCTTGGAGCTTAGACACTGGTTTCCCACTTGAGGACGATACAGCCGAAACTTGGGAACTTTCTAAAGGGGACGTCTAGGTCTCTAGAGTTGCCAAAAGACAGCATTTCCTTTTGAGGACTTTTCACAGCTCAGGGACCCAATGGATAGGAGGATGAAAGCCTGTTCGTGACATTGTGGGAAACCTTGTTAGTTCTAAGGAACACTAATGTAGCCTCCACAGGTATACAAGATCCCTATATATGTGGCTGGGACGACTTGAAGACCACCTCTCTTGGGACACCCACCAGAGAAGACCTATTAGCTTCCTTTCCACTGCTTCAGAAAGCTACAGGGTTCCTAGTAGACTCCTCGGCTGAATCAGTCCGTGTTGCTGCAAAATTAGCAGTACTTTCTAACTCCGCAAGAAGAGACCTATGACTCAAACTATGGAGTGGTGAATAAACTGCTAAGATTAAAATTTGTAACATCCCCTTCAAGGGAAAGTATGTTTTTGGACCAGCTCTAGACGACCTTCTAGCCAAAGCCACAAAAAAACAATTCCGGAACAAAAACCCAAGAAATTTTTTCATGCTCTCAGGGCCAATTCTCTCATTATAAAGGAAGGGGTAAGTCATAACGGTGGAGCTACCCCAAGAGAGGAGAAAGTAGAAGTATCTTTTCCTCCCAGGAAATGCAAGAGCGTACCCAGCATCAGTATAAGCGATGACTCTGGCATGGCAGGAGGACATCTATCGAGAGTCTTCCCCCAATGGTCAACAGTCTCATGGAACCAATGGGTTCTGAACACCATCAAAGACGGAATGAAGATGGCATTCACCTTCTTTCCTCTACACCGCCTGGTTATCAACCACCCTGCCTCGACGACTTCCTGATACTTGTTCCTTCAGCCCCAATGCTCGAGCAGCATGTACAGAGGAACCTCATGGTACTGAAGGAACTAGGATGGATAGTGAACCAACAAAACTGATCTAAATCCATCTACGAAGAAGATTTTCCTCGGCATCCTACTGGCTTTAGACAGAATCAAATCCAGATTTCGGATCTCCACAGCCAGTGATCAGTAACTTTGAAATTGGCCATGTTAGTCCTAGGATCCATGACATCCTGCATTCAAACAGTAGCCTGGGCTCAGTTCCATACAAGAATGCTCCAAACAGCCATCTTAGCAGCCTGGGATGATTGCCCACGTCTCTATACAGGAAGCTTCCCCTATCTAGACCAATAAAATCATCTCTCCCAAGGTGGATGTCCATGAAAAACCTCCAAGGAGGAGCTGTTGGACTCCGAATTCTCCAGTAACAATAACCACAGACGCCAGCCAGCAAGGGGGGCATGGTGGCGCACATATCCTTCCAGGGGCTCTGAACGCACGAGATCAGTCTAAGGCCCTCAAACTACAGAGAACTAAATGCGGTGGATGAAGCACTCAAGGCAGCATCTCCACTGATCCAGAGATGATGGTGGCTCACCTTTGTCATCAAGGAAGCACTCGTCATAAAAAAGCCTAAAAATGTCTACGAAAATACTGAGCTGAGCAGAGAAGCACCTTCTATTTCTCTCCACATTTCATCTGAAGGGCTCCACAATCATGCAGGCAGTCTCTCAGTCAAAGAGATGTTAACTCGGGCGAGTGGGCTCTAAATTCAAAAGTATTTCAGAACTTAGTGGAGAGATGGGGCAACCCGGAAGTAGTCCACCTTGCAAGACAGCCGAACGCAAAAGTAAACCGTTGTTTTATTTCTAAATCCAACCGATTGGTGTCTTGCCGTGAATGCCCTCTCCCATTTGTGGGAGTTCAATTTAGCCTATGCCTTCCCATCAATTCCAGTGCTGGCAAAGATGCTATTCCACCAAGAGTTCACAAGCTCAGCCTAAAAATGTCTACAAAAATACTGAGCTGAGCAGAGAAGCACCTTCTATTTCTCTCCACATTTCATCTGAAGGGCTCCACAATCATGCAGGCAGTCTCTCAGTCAAAGAGATGTTAACTCGGGCGAGTGGGCTCTAAATTCAAAAGTATTTCAGAACTTAGTGGAGAGATGGGGCAACCCGGAAGTAATCCACCTTGCAAGACAGCCGAACGCAAAAGTAAACCGTTGTTTTATTTCTAAATCCAACCGATTGGTGTCTTGCCGTGAATGCCCTCTCCCATTTGTGGGAGTTCAATTTAGCCTATGCCTTCCCATCAATTCCAGTGCTGGCAAAGACGCTATTCCACCAAGAGTTCACAAGCTCAGCCTAATGGCATGGCTTCTGAAACCAAAATCCTAAAAGTCAGAGACCTGTCGGACAAGGGGATTGAGACGCTACAGAAAAGCCGAAATCTTGTTACGAACGCCATATTTGGGCAAACTATGGCAGACCTTCTCCTTCTGATGTGGATATGAATTACCAGATCCATTTTATCTTAAGGTGGCTCAGATCTTGGACTTTCTTCAGAATGGCTAGACAAAGGCCTAAACCTGGTACCTTCAAGATCCAAATCTCAGCCCGTAGCTTATACTTCGATGAAGATCTAGCAAGCTATCGGTGAGTTAGGTTTATGACTTCAGAAGTGCAACCGAAACAAATTTATCTAGTCCTTCGCCGGGACTTGAATATAGTCTTTAAGGGCCTAACACAACAACCCTTTGAGTCTATCACCTCAACAGATATTGAACCCTGTCCTGAAAAACTGTATCCTAGTAGCAATTACGTCAGCCAGACGAGTTGGTGAATTACAGACCACTACTAGACAGCCGTACCTAAAAATCCTGAACAACAGAATTATCTTCTATCAGGACCACTCATTTCTTCCAAAACTAGTATCGGATTTTCACAGATCCTAAGATATAATACTACCATCTTTCTGTCAGAATCCATGTGACGATAAAGGGGAATTTCATTCCTTAGATGTACGCAGGCTGTTTTTACACTATCTTCAGAGAACCGATTGTGTGAGGAAGAACCATAATCTCTATGTCCACATCATGGGGCGGAATATAGGTACAAATCTGACAAAAAACAAAATTGACACCTAGAGCAGTCAGCAAAGCTTACAAAAACCAAGCTCTATCTTCTCCGAAAGACTTCACAGCTCATTCTACCAGATCGGTGTCTGTCTCTTGGGCCGAGAAGGCTGACGCTTCCATCGAGCAGATATGCAGAGCCGCTATCTGGTGATCAGTCTATACCTTCACAAAACACTAAAAACTGAATTTACTGTCTAAAAAGGACTAAAGGCGGCTTTACACGGAGCGGCATCGCTAGCAATATCGCTAGCGATGGCACCCGCCCCCGTCGTGTGTGCGTCACGGGCAAATTGCTGCCCGTGGCGCACAATCTCACTTGTCCATGTCACATGTACAGCCCTCGCTAACGACGTCGCTATGGGCGGTGAACAACCTCCCCTGAAAGGGGGAGGTTCGGTCGGAGTCACAGCGGCGTCACAGAGCGGGCCACCAATAGAAGCGGAGGGACAGAAAGCAGCCGCATCTCCGTCACTCCCACCTCGGTGCTCGTTGAGGACACAGGTACGCTGTAGTTCATCGTTCCCGAGGTGTCACACATAGCGATGTGTGCTGCCATGGGAATGACGAACAACCTGCGCCCTCAACAACCAACGATTTTTTGAAAATGAATGACGTGTAAACGATGGACGATTTGGTGAGTATTTTCCATTGTTAACGGCCGCTCGTTGGTGTCGCACGCGACGACGTCACTAACGATGCCGGATGTGCGTCACAGAATCCGTGACCCCGGCGATATATCATTAGATACGTCGTTGCGTGTAACGGGGCCTTTAGCCTTTGACCGTAAGGACCTTCAGGCTGTTGTGTCCCCCCCCTAAGAAATGTTCGTTTGTAGTTCTCCTGTGGTGCTGTCATGGTGGGTGAGTAGAGAAAGTAGAATTATGCCAGCTTTACACAAGACAATATATCGTGCAATATGTTGTCGGGGTCACGGTTTTCGTGACGCACATCCGGCATACCGCACGACGTCGTCTCGTGTGACACCTCCGGGCGACGCAGTATCGCTCACAAATTTTGAGTCGTGTACTGGTCGTTTATTTTTAAAATATCGTTTATTTTTATTTGTGCAGCTTGTTCATCGTTTCCGTGGCAGCACACGTCGCTCCGTGTGACACCACGGGAATGATGAACACAGCTTACCTGCGTCCCACGGCACCCGCCGGCTATGCGGAATGAAGGAGGTGGGCGGGATGTTTACATCCCGCTCATCTCCGCCCCTCCACTTCTATTGGCCAGCTGCCGTATGACGTTGCTGTGACTCCGAACGTCCGTCCCACTTCAGGAAGTGGACTTCGTCGTCCACAGCGAGGTCGTACGGCTGGTAAGTATGTGTGACGGGGGTTACACGAGTTTGTGCGACACGGGCAGCGATTTGCCCGTGACGCACAAACGACGGGGGCGGGTACGATCGCTCGTGCAATCGCACGAGAGATCGACTCGTGTAAAGCAGGCATTAGTATTTACCGGTAATTCAGTTTATAGGAAACCCTCCATGACAGCATGGATATTCCCCCTCTACCTGTTGCAAAAATGTTATGGTTTATTACTGATTTTAAAGTTTGAACCATTCGTACCAATGTAGTTACTTGGAAAAAATACTGGAGTGGGGAGGGCTTTTTTAATCTCTTTGTGTTTCCTGTCCCAACTCCTGTGGTGCTGTCGTGGAGGGTTTCTTAGAAACCCTGAATTATCAGTAAAAACTAATTTTATTTTTATGCCATGATCGCCTGCCCTAATATCCTCCCCCCCCCCCCCTTTTTCCTGACATTGATACCCTTTCTGGAATATATCTGCTCTTTTTAAGGGCTTTTACAATATATTGAATGGTTGTTTTGGGTTTTTTTTTTACCATGATCACAATAAAATCATACATTATATTATATTGTAGTGATAATGGCCATGTTTTACACAACACAATTGTGATATGTTCTTTGCAGCACTTTTTAATTGTTTTTCATTTTTTATTGCTGTTATTTTGTGACTTTATGAATTTGTGGTAACAAGTGTGCAGCTGTGTGTGTCTCCCCTGCCCTCTGTGTCTCCCCTGCCCTCTGTGTCTCCCCTGCGCTCTGTGTCTCCCCTGCGCTCTGTGTCTCCCCTGCGCTGTCTCCCCTGCGCTCTGTGCCTCCCCTGCGCTCTGTGCCTCCCCTGCCCTCTGTGCCTCCCCTGCCCTCTGTGCCTCCCACGCCCTCTGTGCCTCCCACGCCCTCTGTGCCTCCCACGCCCTCTGTGCCTCCCACGCCCTCTGTGTCTCCCACGCCCTCTGTGTCTCTCACGCCCTCTGTGTCTCTCACGCCCTCTGTGTCTCTCACGCCCTCTGTGTCTCCCACGCCCTCTGTGTCCCCCACGCCCTCTGTGTCCCCCACGCCCTCTGTGTCCCCCACGCCCTCTGTGTCCCCCACGCCCTCTGTGTCTCCCACGCCCTCTGTGTCTCCCACGCCCTCTGTGTCTCCCACGCCCTCTGTGTCTCCCACGCCCGCTGTGTCTCCCACGCCCGCTGTGTCTCCCCTGCCCGCTGTCTCCCCCACCCGCTGTGTCTCCTTTGCACTCTGTATCTCCCCTGCTCTGTCCCTCTGTGTCCCCACTGTTCTGTCTTTCCATCCTTTGTCCCTCCCTGTTCAGGGAGGGCTGTGGAGTCGGAGTCATGGAGTTGGAGTCGGTGTTCATTTTGGTGGAGTCGGTATAAAATGGACCGACTCCGACTCCTAAAATATATAATAAATTGGGTACAGTAGTTCAATATATATATATATATATATATATATATATATATATATATATACATTTTGAAATAAATGTTGTAGACCAGCTCACCTGTCAGAGCTCAAGCCCCGGCGTCCTTGTTCTCCTTATTGCACGGACCTGAAGTGGAAGACTTCCAAGATATGTAGAACAAGATGAAGAAGGATCCAGCAAGGCAGAATGACTCCAAGGGCAACAAAAGTTGTTGTTTTTTTTTTCTCTGACTTTATTATCTAAGAATAAAAAATTCCAGAGCTTTTGACAAGTTGTTAAGTGCAAGGTATATGCAGTATGGACTACGCGTTTCGTAATCTATATTACTTAGTGTATTACATATTTACAATTTATTACAGATTTTTGTGTTCTAAAGTTGTATTCCAATAAATATATTTTATGTTCTAAATATCTTGATTATTGTATCATAAAAATCATTAAATATCTGATGTTCACCTTGTACTACAATACATTTTTCACTTAAATATAAGCAATATATGTGGGAGTCAGAGTCGTGGAGTTGGAGTCGGTGCAAGAGAAATTGAGGAGTCGGAGTTGCAGGTTTGTCTTACCAACTCCACAGCCCTGCTCACAAGCTCGCATGCTGCATAGAAATCAGAGACATATAAGGCTGTTTTGATGAATAAACCTGTGGGCAACCATTTGTGAATGAGCCAGTGAGTATTGATTGGGGAAATTCATTGTTTCACGCTCGATATTTGTAGCTAACATATGTAATATAATTATAGAATTTCCTACTTACAGTAAGGCAATCTGATGACCACCTATTTAATATAAATTAAAATAGAGAATTTGTTAAGAAAATGAACTCTGCATTGGAAGCAGTCTGCCCCCCTTCAACAGTGGAGGAGTTTATTAATATTTTTAGTACCGATATTTTTTTTTTTTTTTTTTAAATCCACGTTGAAAGTCAGAGTTTTGTGGCTGTTCCTGTCATGTCCACTTTCTCTCTGGAGTCGCTGTGTGGTGAACCAATGACACTGGGTTCACCAACCTTTCTGAAGCCTGGTGGTGGTGCCCAGTTCCTGCCCGGCTTTCTCATGAGTGATATACCAACCCCTGTAACTCCACAGCTGCGTCCATCAGTCGGCATTATGGATCTGCGATCGCCATTGATAGCAGGGAGCTCTCCTCCTCAGCCTGTGCTTCCAGCTCATAGAGATAAGAGTGGCACACCCACTGTTGCAAGCATTTATGATGATCTTCTAAGCCCAAGTCTTGGATCCACACCTTTAAGTTCAAGAAAACTGACAAACCTTTCCACAGTGCAGGCATCTCACATAGGAGTAGTCCCATCCACCCCATGTGCACCTGCAAGAGTTTTTAGTCCAGCAACCGTTATGCAAACCAGGAAAGGAGCTTTTCTCCTGCACAAGTGGATCCCTTTTACACACAAGGTGACGCTTTAACATCTGATGACCATCTGGATGATTCTTGGGTTACGGTATTCGGGTTTCCTCAAACCTCCGCCTCCTACATTTTACTAAAGTTTGCTCAGTACGGGAATATAGTAAAACATGTGATGTCCAATTCAGGGAACTGGATGCACATACAGTACCAGTCCAAACTGCAGGCGAGGAAAGCATTAAGTAAAGATGGGATGGAAAAATATTTGGAGATTGCATCACGATTAGTATGAAACCTTGTATTGATAAGAGTATAATGGATAGTGGAGAGAAGACGTCGGTGACTTCGGCCTCCACACCATCAGTAACAGTTTACGGGACTCCTACTCAACAAATTAGTACTCCAAGATCAGGAATGAGACCTCTTGCATCAGCATACAGAGTTTCAACTAGTGACTACCAGGTTTTGTCAGACAAGCAAATGCCTAAAAAGGATGAGAGCCTCGTATTTAAAGACATGGAATTTGTCTTCGGATGGTAGATGGGATCTAGAAAACGGACATTGACTTATTACCCTCACTGCCACATTTCTTGGTAAGTTCTATAACTGCTTCTGGCAGAAGAAGATACCATTGTGAAGACACCAGACTTGCCTTTTACATAACCTGTACCGATGTGCAGAGACTTCTCATTCATGGTGTACCAGAGCTATCTGTTGTGTATGAAAATATATATGTTGCTGTTTGGACTGACATAATTGATGAATGTACCATCATCTGTACACAAACATCCCTAAACCATTGGAAACCTCTACTAATGTCTTACCCAGGTTTTCTTCTCACCATCAATAATGCACTACTTGTTTCCTCAAATACAAGCTATTTCTAGCGCTTTGTTTTATGTTATTGATTGTAATGAATTTTTCCCCAAAAAATGTGTTTCATGCTTGATCACATTTTAGTTTTATTCTTTTTCTAATAAATGTATATAAAATGTTAAAAAAATATATATATTCTTAGTTCCATGCTGTACAAACTTTGTTTTTCTTTTTCATGTTTATTTTAGGATAAGGTATATGTTACATAGTTAGAAAATGAAGCGTAAAAAAAAAAAAATTCTTGACCTATTGTACTTGACTATTTGTAATGACTTAAAATTGATATGTTAATAATAAAATTATTTTAGTACTTTATTATGAGTCAAAAACTCCTTTTTTCCTAAAAATATATGCCATTATAAAGTGGCTATTTACTTGTTTGATAGCAACATAATATAATGATCCGAGAAAAATGTTTCTACTATTTATGTCTCCTGTGATGTATATACAGCAGTCGCAGTGTGCACTGTGTGGCCTTGTCTGCTAGCAGTGTCGCTGCCTGGCCAGAACAAAGAGAATTAAAGTCCCAGTGCTGGCCCAGCAGCATCACTCCTAGCATATATGGCCTCATAATGCACTCTGTGCCGCCATGTCTGTTGAGGTGATGGCCATGAAGCAGCGCGCCCTGCACAGCCACATGTCCTCCGGAGAGAAGCTGAATAGGAGACAAGCAGGGGAGGTGAGTGAGGCTTGTTGCTGGCTTTTCCATATGAAAAATATCTCTAATGTGTTTCTGTGTGTATGTATGAAGTGTATATCTATGTATGTCAGTATGTGTGACTGTGTATATATTTATCTGTTTATATGTATTTTTGTGAATTTGTCTTCAAATATATGTACGGTATGTATGCCTGTATCTGTACATATCTGTGTATGTGCTTGTCTGTGTGTGCATGAGGCCCACTGAGACTTTTACCTGGTGCCCACAAAAACCTGGAGCTGGCTTTGTCTAGAAGCATGAGCTGGGCACAATGTATGGGCTTTACAATGTATTGAGCAATACAATGGCAGATTTGCAATTTTCACTCTGCAACATCCATTGCTGCTTGTTTCTGGAAAACACCCATGGTGTCAAAATATTCACTACACCTGTGGATAATTTCACAGACAGGTGTAATTTCAAAATGGGGGCACTTGAGGGGAGATTCTGCTCTTCTGACACTTAGGTGCTCTGTATTTGGAGTCTGCAAACTATTCTAGGAAAATCTGTGCTGCAAGGGTCAAATAGTGCTTCTTCCCTCCCTTGCACGTGTCGCCGTGTGGCTAAGTAGTACTCAGCAGCCATATATGGAGTATTGCTTTGCTCAGAAGAAATTGTGTGACACATTTTGGTGGTATTGTTAACCATTTTCCCATGTGAAAATGTAAAATCTGAGACTAAAACAATGTTTTTCTGGTAAAAATATATTTCCTTTTTCTTCACTACCCAATGGTATAAAATTCTGTGACACACCTGTAGTGTCAATATGATCACTGTACCCCTGGATGAATTCATTGAGAGGTGTATTTTGTAAAATAAGGTTACTTATGGGGGATTTCTGCTGTTCTGGCACCTCAGAGGCTGTGCCAATGTGTAATTAAACCTGCAATCCATAACTGCATAATTTCACTATAATAATTTGCTCCTTCCCTTCTGAGCTTTCTGCTGAAAAGTAGATCCCGATTACAAGTATGATATTGGCACGCTTAGGAGAAATTGCACAATAAACTGTGTGGTCCCATTTTTTTCTTATTAGCCATTAGAAAAATTAAAAACTTGGGGCTAAAAACATTTTAGTAGTAGAATGTAATTAATCTTTTTCACCACTCAATGGTATAAAAGTTTTCGAGGCACATGTGATGTTTACATGCTTACTGCATTACTTGAATTAATTCAGGGGTGTAGATTGTAAAATATGTTTATTTACGTTATCGGAGGGGGTCTGCTTTTATGGCACCTCAGGGACAAAGTGACATGGCACCCTCAAACAATTCCAGCCATATCAACGCTGCAATATGTCAATCTTTCCTTTCTGAGTAGTGGTAAGTGAGCACTAAACTGCTTGAGTGCACGGTACTCAAATCAAGCGGGGCCGATGCTGGGACGGGGTCAATTCAAGTAATGAGTATAATGCAAGTTAATGTAGAACTCGAGCAATTTTCCGGCAGACCCCCCCCCCCCCAGAAGGGCTGGGGGTAGGAATATTGCTGAAATTTATGGAAATGGCACACAAATGGAATGGAAACAGCATGGAGAAGATGCCTGGATGCATCTCTGACTCCCAGGGCAGTACTGGGAATTAAATAAGGAAATGCATTTAACAAACGACAAGGGGATCCTCCTATTTTGACAACCAGCCAAGGTAAAGCAGATAGATGCTGGCTGTTATTAAGAGACTGGAAAGGTTCATGGGTATTTCGCCCTTCCCAGCCTAAATATACTAGCATGCAGATGCCACATCTAATAGATGCGCCTATTCTGGTGCTTCACCTCAGCTTTTTCTGATTGCCCTACTGCAGTGGCAGTCTGGGTTATACTGTTTGGTGTTGATGTCAGCTGTAAATTCTCAACTGGCATCAAGCCCAGGCGTTAGTAATGGAGAGGCATCTTAACAGATACTCTCATTCCTAACCCAATAAGTGTAAAGTGAAAAAAAACACACACAGGAAAAAAAAATTTGAATAATGACTCCCCCACACTATCACTTGTTCACAAAGTTATTTAAAAAAAAAACAAAAAAAAAAAACATGCTCCAACATAATCTATGATGTACTGGTCCCACGATGACCCTCAAATCGGTACTTCAACCTATAGAGCCTCTTTCAAAAAACAAGGCTCCATAGACCACTCCCTGTATTTCTAACGCGTGGTGACATCACTGAGTTCCTGATTTCACTGAGCATGAGAAATTCTGGGTCTGTCTCTGACCAGGAGTGACCTATGGAGCCTTGTATTTTGCCAAATTTTTAACACTAAGGTTCAGATACGACTTTAAAGGAGACAATTAAGTACCGTATTTTTCGGACCATAAGGCGCACCGGATTATAAGGCGTATTAGCAATGAGCGCCTGCTAAAGCGCGTAGGTTCATTTATAAGGCGCCCCGGATTATAAGGCGCAGTGCATTAAGTTCATGACAGCTGCAGACAGGCTGGGCTGCAATCTGGAGTTCAGGTGAGAGCACCAGAGATCACCCCGGCCTGTCTGCAGCTGTCATGAACTAAACCGCAATCACCGGGAAATCAATCACTCGGCGCTCGCGGTACAGTATAGGCTACACGCCGGAGCTCAGGCGAGACCTCCAGAGTGCAATGCAGGTAACTGAATGCAGGCCTGGCATTACTGGAGATTCCTCCGGTAGCCAGTTCGACGCTGCTCTTATGTACAGCATTCTAACATGCTATCTATAAGAGCGCAGGCCGCGCTGTAAAACATAAAAAACACTTTACTCACCTAAACCGGTCGCTCCGGTGCTGGTTGGCCAGATGGGCACCGCTGTTCTCCGGGACTGGCGCCTCCTCTTTCAGCCATGTTGCTCTTCTGTCTTCTGAAGCCTGTGCATGACGCATCCACGTCATACACACTCTCTGGCACTGAGGTCCTGCGCAGGCGCACTTTGATCTGCCCTGCTCAGGACAGATCAAAGTACGGTATTGTAGTGCGCCTGCGCAGGACCTCCGTGCCGGCGAGTGTGTATGACGTGGACGCGTCATGCACAAAGGCTTAAGAAGACAGAGGAGCAAGATGGCCAAAAGAGGAGGTGCCAGTCCCGGAGAACAGCGCCGCCCATCTGGTTAACCAGCACCGGAGCGACCGGTTTAGGTGAGTAAGCATGTCTCTTAACAGGAGGCATAATGCTCGCTTGTATTCATATATAAGGCGCACTTTCGATTTCTGAGAAAATTATAGGCTTTTATGTGCGCCTTATAGTCCGAAAAATACGGTAATTTTATTATATTGGTTAATATAAAATACAAATTTAAGGAAAAGTGTGTTATTGCATACACTTTTGTATCTTTAACATACAGGGGTTAAGCACTTACATCACCAAGCAGCTTTTAAACATCATCTGTCGGGAACATCAGTCGGAGAAGCATGACAAATGTAAGCCTATGGGCGTGGAATCCGTCAAATGAGCAACTGTGTCAGATGTGTAAATTCCTTTCTGGTTAAAAATATCTCTCTCTCTCTCTCTCTCCCCTCCCCGATATATAATTTTTACCACTATCTGCGACGGATCAGACACAAAACGGATTGTGACTGAGGGTAAAAGACGGAAATGTGAAAGTAGCCTAAGAGATCAGTCAAATGTGCTGATCTCCCAGCAAAAATGGGTATGAAACACCTGTAATACCCCATTATGCCAAGGAAAGTTATCACCTACTTTGTGGTAAGGGGCGGGGCAAGTTATGTATAGCTTCAACTTTATTAATTTGTGGTTTGATAACCTCTCGGCCTATCACATTACCCAAGTAGCGAGCTTCTTTAAGATCTATTGCACATTATTTTGGGTTTGCTGTCAAACGGCGTGACAAAAGCGATCTTTTCTTTTGCTGATTCTGTCAGTGGTACTTCCTAGTAACCCTTGGTCAAATCGAGAGTTGTAAAATACTGTGCTCATCTCATTCTGTCAATTAACTCATCCACCCTGGGCATTGGATAAAGGTCAAATTTTGACACTATTCAACTTTCAGAAATCGTTACAAAATTGTTATGAACCAACTGGGACCAGTGCAATAGGGCTAGCCCATTCACTCCTGGACTTTTCAATAATGCCTAGCTGTAGCATTTTTTTCACCTCCACCACAATGGTTTGCCTGCGAGACTCCATCACATGATATGGCTTCATTCGTACCTTTACGTGAGGCTCAATGACAGTCATGTCGATTACTGATGTTTGGTCGGGCAGGTCTGAGAATACATCCGCATTGCGCTGTACTAATTTACGAGTCTCCCGTCTTTGCTGTTTTGTTAGGGAGTCCCCTATCTTCATTCTGGATTCCTCATCACCGATGTCTACCTTGGCCGGTGTTAAAGGGTCCAAAGGAGATATAACGGGGGGTACATTAGTCACCATACATTCTCTATCCTTCCAGGCCTCCAGGAAGTTCACATGGTATATTTGTTCTGGTTTTCTCCTACCAGGATGATACACTTTGTAATTTAATTCCCCAATTTTTTTCCCGGATCTCATAGGACCCTTGCCATTTGGCTAAGAATTTTCTTTCAGCAGTGGGTACCAACACTAATATGCGATCTCTTTTTTTGAAGGGCCTGACAATAGCCTTTCTATTATACCTAATACTTTGAGCCATCTGAGCATCCAACAGATGGTCCTTAACAATCGGCATTACCACTCTAATCTGGCCCTGCATAACCATAATGTGGTCAATTACGCTTTTATGGGGGTAGGTGCTTGTTCCCATGCTTCTTTAACAATGTCCAACAGATCCCGGGTATACCTACCATATATTAATTCAAATGGTGAGAAACCTGTGGCACTTTTCGGATGGCGAACATTAAATACGGTAATAACATGTCCTAATCCTTCCCGTCCTTGGAAACCACCTTTTAACATAGTTTTCAGCGTTTTAGTGAACCACTGTACTAGTCTTAACAGTCTGCGGATGGTACACCGACCTGCGTAGCTGCGTAATCTGCAGATGTTTACAAAATTCCCTGGTGATCTTAGACATAAACGGGATTCCCTGATTTGGAAGGATCTCCTTAGGCAACCAAACACGACAGAACATGGCAAACAACTCTCGAGCAATAAGCTTCGTCGAGGTGTGTCGTCGGTGTACCGCCTCAGGGTAACAAGTAGAAATTTATTACCACCAATATATGTTGGTGACTCCTAGCTGATTTCACAATTGGTCCTACCAGATTCATGGCAATCCGCTCAAAAGGAACCTCTATTATAGGCAATGGAAGGAAAAGAAAGTAGTCTGGCGCTACGGAGTAATGATAGCCACTCAGGATAAATGTCCAGCTTTTTTATTCTTGCAGTATTAAAATAGAGTGCTGATTGACACAGATCATGGCCAAACTCCAATGTACAAGAATTGTTTGACAGTTGCAACGCGTTTCGACTACATATTGCAGCCTTTGTCAAGTGATACTGACTTGCTTGCGATTTTCAGGAATGCCCTGGTTACCTATTGTTTGGTTACCCCGCCCTTAACTTTGCCCTCTGCCGAGATGGTGGAGCATGCTTCTAATAAGCTTCTCCCTCGCCACCTGTTTGTCTTTAATATACAGACTGGTTAAACACTCATTGCTTGAGTATTGTGTAAAGCTCCTGCTTGCAGTTCTCTTGCTGGCACTGTCTCTTTCCAGATCGTTCCTTCCTCCTATTCTGTATCCCGCACACCTGTCAGCAACCTGATTATCGTCTGCACCTGCCGTGGAACTACAAGTCCCAGACTGTACCTGAGTTCCCACTTGTCAGTGTACTTGCTGCCTTTAGCGTTCTCCCTGTTTCCCGCTACTGGACTCCAGCTATTACCACCAGTATCGTGACAGAATACTCAAGCTCTAAGAATGGAGTCCGCTGTGAATAAGGATGCACGTATGAAGCAGATGCAAGCCACGATGTCCGATATGCGTACTGAAGTTCAAGCTTACCAAACCAAACCAGAGGCTTTTGAAGGACAGTCTAATCACCAAGCCCAGGTCTATGGACAAGCAATTCAAGATCTACGCAATACCGTGCAGGCACTAACAGATCGGCTTGTTTTCCTGGAAAATCAGTCTCCTGCTTCAGCAGTCTCCCTACCTGCAGTAATGCCTAAGTTGCCACCATTTAGATTTGGCGGAGACCGCAACAAATTCCAGGGTTTCCTCAACCAGTGCCGACTATATTTCGACACAACTGCCACTCAGTTTCCTACGGACCGATCCAAGGTATCGTGCATCATTATGTTACTTACTCATAAAGCCATTGCTTGGGCTTATCCATTAATTGATGATCCCAATCGTGGCGCCACAGCCGAGTCTGCCTAACTAGTATTACGCCAGGGACGACGGCCTGTAACCGAATATGCGATGGACTTTAAAAGATAGGCCGTTTATACTTATTGGAATAACGCAGCAAAATTATCATTTTTCAGAAAAGGACTATCCAACTCATTAAAAGATGAGCTTGACCGTGGTGAGACCCCAGTACAATTGGATGCGTTTATTAATTATTGCATTCAGATTGACATGCGACTATCCAAAAAGTGACAGGAGAGATGGGCTGCCTGGAATTATGACATTAATCAAGCTACCTCGCCGTCTGCTGTCATGCCCAGGGAGGCCAAAAAAAGAAGTCCCCGAGAACCTGGCACTAAATCTATGCAGATAGACTCCAAATTGAAATGGGAAAGTGCAGAGCGAAGGGAGCGTAGGTTCCGGGACAATTTGTGCCTTTACTGTGGAAAGTTGGATCATTTCCTCATCAACTGCCCCAGCCGCTCTCGGAAGTTAGTTGCAGCTCTGACAGATCTTGACTTCTCTGATGCAGACTCCACTATCTCAGAGCCAGAGACACCAGAGAAGACAGCTGTCCATTCCATCTCAGCAGTGGCCCCTCACCTTCATGGAGGAAATAAGGACTCTCATTGTTTTCTTCCAGTCAAGCTCCTAATAAACTCACTCACAGTGGATTTCTACCTCTGCTATGGTAGACTCGAGAGCTAGTGGCAATTTCATGGATCTATCTTTTGCTCGGAAACATAGGGTTAAATGTCACACAAAATCCTCACCTGTGGTTATGCAGACAGTTGATGGCTCCCCATTAAGCTCAGGGCCAGTGGATCAGGAAACAGTGCCACTTGAAATCCTCATAACTCCTTGTCACCATGAAGTACTCCCATTCCTATTAATTTCTTCTCCACATTTTCCTGTCATCTTGGGTCTACCATGGATGCAAGTGCAGAATCCAACCATTAACTGGGAAACTAAAGAAGTAATCTTTTCTTCTGGCAAAACTCCTCTGGTAGCTCCATCTGAACCAGGTTCAAATGTTTCCATTGACGATAACAAGGCAACAGGGTTACGTCCTGCATACAGTGACTTTACAGATGTTTGTGATAAACAAAATGCAGACAAGCTCCCCCCTCACCGCCCTTATGATTGTCCAATAGAATTACTCCCTGGTGCACCCATACCATTCGGACACATTTACCCTTTGGCAACCCCGGAATTACAGGCCCTCAAGGACTATATCGATGTAAATTTAGCCAAGGGATTTATACGTTCATCCTCCTCACCGGCGGGTGCACCCATATTCTTTGTAAAAAATAAAGGTGGCTCCTTAAGACCCTGCATAGATTACCGTGAGCTTAATAAAAGTACCATCAAGAATCGCTACCCACTACCCCTGATTCTAGAACTCCTAGAAAGAGTACGATATGCAACGATCTATACCAAATTAGACCTAAGAGGCGCATACAACTTAGGGGTACTTCTCACATAGCGAGATCGCTAGCGAGATCGCAGCTGAGTCACGGTTTTTGTGACGCACCAGTGACCTCATCAGCGATCTCGCTGTGTGTGACACTGAGCAGCGATCTGGCCCCTGCTGTGAAATCGCTGCTCGTTACACACAGCTCTGGTTCATTTTTTTGAACGTTGCTCTCCCGCTGTGAAGCACACCGCTGTGTGTGACAGCGAGAGAGCAACGATCTGAATGTTCAGGGAGCCGGCTTCTGGCAGCCTGCGGTAAGCTGTAACCAAGGTAAATATCGGGTAACCAAGCAAGCGCTTAGCTTGGTTACCCGATATTTACCTTGGTTACAGCGTCCACCGCTCTCAGGCTGCCAGCGCTGGCTCCCTGCACACGTAGCCAGACTACACATCGGGTAAGTAAGCAAAGCGCTGTGCTTATTTACCCGATGTGCACTCTGGCTACGAGTGCAGGGAGCCAGCGCTAAGCGGTGTGCGCTGGTAACCAAGGTAAATATCGGGTAACCAAGCTTCGTTACACGATATTTACCTTTGTTACCAAGCGCAGTATCGCTTCCACGCGTCGCTGCTGGCTGGGGGCTGATCACTTGTCGCTGGTGAGATCTGCCTGATTGACAGCTCACCAGCGACCATGTAGCGACGCACCAGCGATCCTGACCAGGTCAGATCGCTGGTGGGATCGCTGGAGCGTCGCTAAAGTGTGACGGTACCCTTAGTCCGCATAAGACCTGGGGATGAATGGAAGACTGCCTTCAGATCCTGTTACGGACATTTTGAGTATTTAGTGATGCCTTTTGGTCTTTGTAATGCTCCAGCCACCTTCCAACACCTCGTCAACGACATGTTTAGAGACATCCTGGACCAGTTTGTAATAATCTATCTCAATGACATCTTGATTTTCTCCAACTCAGTGGAAGAACACCAGCTGCATGTGGCACTTTTTCTGGAACGATTAAGACAGAATCGACTCTACATTAAGATCAAAAAATGTGAATTTCACCAAGATGAAATACAATTCCTTGGTTACATTATCTGCCCTCAAGGTCTATGCATGGACTCTAGTAAGATTAAGGAGATTCTGGACTGGCCGACTCCTAACAGCGTAAAACAAGTTCAACGCTTTATCGGCTTTGCTAATTTTTATAGACGCTTCATTAAAAACTTTTCGGAGATCATTGCTCCCATCACACAACTCACTAAGAAGGCAAATGTCTTTGCATGGTCCCCCGAAGCAGAGGAACCCTTTTCCAATTTAAAATCCAAGTGTACGACAGCCCCTGTGTTAATCCATCCCGACTCAGAACTTCCTTTCATTATGGAAGTCGATGCCTCTGATTGTGCTTTAGTAGCTGTTCTGTCCCAGAGGAAAGGAGATAAGTGTTTATTACATCCCTGTGCCTTCTTCTCCCAACTTTTATCTCCGGCAGAAAGAAAATATGATGTAGGGAATAAGGAATTGCCATCATTGCAGCTTTTAAAGAATGGAGACTAGAGATGAGCGGTGTTCGAAACGAACTGTTCGCCAATCTCAAATTCGACCTGTTTTAGGCGATGTTCGAGTCGTTCAATGAACGCGAACAATTAGCTTCAAATTCGATAGTTCGAGGTTATGTTCGATAACGGTTCGATCACCAAAAGCATAACTGGCTTTTCACAGTAATACTGTCATTCAATGTTAATAATAATATCCAAATCCAATGTATAGTGTGTGGGGGGGCGGGCTTTAGATCAGTGCTGCTGAAATCATTGCGATCTCCTTTTTTTTTTTCCTAACCGCATGTACAGTGGAGCGGTGCAGGCTGTCAGCCAATCACACACAGCAAAGTGCATTTTTTGCACACAAGCAAGGGCATGTGTCATTGGCTGTGTATGTCACATGTCCTTGCCCTATAAGACCCGGACATTTTCCCCATCGCCGCCATTACCTCAGTGCTGCAGTTGTGTGTCAGTCACCGCTACTGCTGCTGTGGGCGCTATAAAGTGTAATAGAGAGATAGGTTTAGGAAGTAGGGACTAGTTGTAATTTCAGCCCTTTTCAGGGCTACGTTAGCGCAGTTCCTAGCGATTTTTGCCAGGCAGGTCTGTGCCAGTGCTGTGAAAGTGTTTTTCACAGCATCTGGCCAAATCTAGCTCAGGCAATCCTTTTGGGCAGGTAGTGTAGCACTGCTGTGAAGAAAGCTACACCACCTGTTTATCCAGTAGCCAATTTTTTACTGCAGCTAGCCCAGGCAATCCCTTGGGCATAGTAGCAGTGTCTGGTAGTCAGTGGTGTAGCCCAGCTGTAAAGTAAGCTACACGGCCTGTCTATCCAGTAGCCAATTTTTTTACAGCAGCTAGCCCAGGCAATACTTTGGGCATAGTACCACTGTTTGGCCGCTCAGCTTTGCTCGATTTCCATCCTAATTGTTTTTGCTTTTGCCAACAACTGTAGAGTTGCCAATTTGTTCACATACAAAATGAGTGTCAAAAGGCCAGATGCTGGTGGAAAGGGGAACAGGCGTGTTGGAAAGGGAAAAAACGTTTGTGTCCGTGGGGTAGGTGATAAAGCAACAGTAACCTCTGCTGAAGAAAGACCATCTTCCAGCCAAAGTAAGATGTCTACTTCTTTCCGTGGACAATCTGATATGATCACTTTCTTACGGACACGACCATCGCTACCAAAGGCATATGAGGCACAAAAAGAGCAGGTGCTTGAATGGATCTCAAGTGCTCTATCAAGTGGCCTCTCCTCCACCTCAACTTCCACATCCCAAATACTCCAGTCCTCTGAGTTGTCACCCCAATCGCACTTGCTTCCTAACAGCTCTCAAGTCTCCACCCACCCTGCTGAATATGGGGTAACAGATGGTTGAGTCTGCAGAGCTGTTCAGTCACACTGTAGCCTGGGAATCAGAGGTCTGCACTGATGCCCATAAGCTTTGTGAGTCGGATCCAGGCACAAATGAAGAAGGTTCTGAGCATAATGTAGACCCTCATTCCCAAACTGTAACTCCTCTCGGTGGAGACAATGAGGAACATGCTGATGAGACTCAGATACCCGATTGGAACGACAACTTTACTATTTGGTCAGGGTAGGAAGAGGTTGGCTCTGAGGACGAGGGGTGTGAGAACACACAGGGTGATGATGAGGTTGGAGATCCCACTTACTGTCAACCCACAGTCAGCCAGTCGATGAGGTCAGCAGAGAAGGTGGAGGAGGATGCTACTGACGACAAGGTTAGGTTGCGTCTTCCTGGACAGACACGGAGTACTAGAAGCGCACGTCAACAACTGCATCCTCAGCCACAACTCTGCCTCTGAGCAGAAGTCGTGGTGGCTCTGCAGGTCGCATGGGCTCTAAGCCTTTCCTAACCTTGGCCTTTTTTGACATCGCAAAGGATCACCCAACTCATGTCATCTGTAAGATTTGTCACCAATCTCTAAGTAGAGGCCAGAAACTCACTAGTTTGAGTACTTCGTCCATGAACCGTCACATTGATATGAAGCATAAGTCGCAGTGGGAAGCTCACTGTGCTACAATGCGGCCTAGCGGGGCAGGCCAACCACCATCTGCCCCATCAAGTGCATCCTCATGCTCTTCATCCTCTGTGACTGTGGGGACAGCAGTCACACATGCTTTTGGACGCAGACCTTCCACCTCTTCCACTTGTTTTGGAAGTGGAAACAGCTGCTGGTGTTAAGCTCTCTCCGACATTGAGAGCACCACCTTTGGATGAAGGCAACATTATATCTCCGCCTGCACCGTCTTCACAGACCAGCAGTTTGCCAGGGACACCCTACTCAATGCCGTCTCGGCACAGCAGCCAGCCCTCGGTCCCTCAGATGTGGACAAGTAAAAGACCATTTCCTCCTAGCCATGACAAAGCTAAGAGGTTGAATTTCACCATCTGCAAGCTGTTGGCTACGGAAATGCTGCCTTTCCACCTGGTGGACACAGAGGATTTTCGAGACCTTATGTCCATCGCAGTGCCCCAGTACCAGATGCCCAGTTGCCACTACTTCTCCAAGAAAGATGTACATGCGCTACACCAGCATGTCGCACACAACATCACCGCTTCCTTGAGAAACTCTGTGTGTGACAGGGTGCATTTCACCACAGATACTTGGACCAGTAAGCATGGACAGGGGCGTTACATGTCGCTGACTGGGCACTGGGTAACTATGGTGAGAGACGGAGAAGAGTCTGCTGTACAAGTTTTGCGTCCCCACGAGTTGTGCGTCAATCCTCTTATTGTAGAAGTTCCTCCACTGCTTCTGCCTCTTCAACCTCGTCTCGGTCCTCCACCTCCGCCCAAAGCCTGTCTGGTAAGGCCACCCACGTTGTAACTGCGCACAAGAAATCCCGTACACCTCCTTACTATGCTGGCAGCAGAGCTCAATGGCATCAGGCGGTCTTTACTTTCAAATGTCTGGGAAATGTGAGTCACACAGCTGAGGAGTTGTGGTCAGCTCTGGAGACCGAGTTTCATCAATGGTTGTCTGCACTCAACCTGCAGCCAGGGAAGGCCATGTGCAACAATGCTGCAAACCTGGGTGCGGCCCTTCGCCGGAGCAATGTGACACGTGCCTTGTATGGAATTTATAGAATAAGGGGGCACCTTTCCCCTATTGGGATCACCATCAGCAAAAATTGGGGAAAATTCAAACAAGAGAAAAAGAGTTGCTGTATATAGAGATCAACCAAAGCATTTTTGTTCAATTAAAAAAATTTAATTTTATTAGTACAAAATTTATGCATACATAGAATCCACACAAGACAGTGAAAGGGTTAAAAACCATTTAAAATATGTATAATCAACGAACACCCCAATACATGGTTCCATGTCAGGAACCTGACACCGAAATTTCGAATATCACTTATACTAGATGTACCATGCAATAATAAATCCAGGTAGGATGCAGAACATGAATGTCATCCGTTACTGCAATCATATACCCAGTTGTACTTAAAAGTATAGCATACTATCTGACACCACCATTGTTAAATACAATATAATAATTATAGACAACCAGCAGGACAAATGGAAATAAAAACCTTATATAAAGGAAAGGAAATCAGCGTACAACAGACACCGATTTAAGTATGGTAAAACACCAGCTATCCAAAGGCGTCCAAAATGAAACATCAGGTTACCTGCTAGAGGTCCAGATTTAAAGCAGTGCAAGGTCACAGGATCGGTGTAGGTATGGGGTGTTGCCCCACGCGTATCACCACAGAGAATGTGGCTTCGTCAAGGACCAAAAAATAAGTGATACCATCACCGATCGTAGTGCAATTTAGCCCCTGAGCTGAGCACTTACCAGCTGGGTCTAATCCTGCTGGAATGCCATGTGAGGCATTACATCAGAGTCCAGAAATAACCAGGTCAGTAAAGCAAGCTGAATTAGCACCTGTCCCCACACACATATAATAGAGCATGCGCGATGGTAAGAGATTGGTGATGGAAATGTTCACTTAAGCGGGCTTCACACGCTACGAGATCGCTACAGCGATCTCGTTGGGGTCACGTATTTTGTGACGCACATCCAGCCGCTGTAGCGATGCCGTTGCATGTGACGCCTATGAGCGATTTTGCATCGTTGCAAAAACGTGCAAAATCGCTCATCGGCGACATGGGGGTCCATTCTCAAATATCGTTACTGCAGCAGTAACGAAGTTGTTCCTCGTTCCTGCGGCAGCACACATCGCTCCGTGTGACACCGCAGGAACGAGGAAGCTCTCCTTACCTGCCTCCCAGCCACAATGCGGAAGCAAGGAGGTGGGCGGGATGTTCGTCCCGCTCATCTCTGCCCCTCCGCTTCTATTGGGCGGCGGTTCAGTGACACTGCAGTGATGCTGAACGAACCGTCCCCTTAGAAAGGAGATGGTTCGCCGGTCACAGCAACGTCGCAGGGAAGGTAAGTAGTGTGACGGGTCCGGGCGATGTTGTGCGACACAGGCAGCGATTTGCCCGTGTCGCACAACAGATGGGGGCGGGTACGCACGATGGCGATATCGGTACCGATATCGCAGTGTGTAAAGCGGCCTTTACTCAAATGAAATCGTACATGCCAAAGAAGTAGTAAATCAAATCTCATATATTTGCCCACCAAAATATAATGTTAACCAAGAGTGAATACATGTATTTTTGAAAGTGACTCAAGCCCTCAGTGGACTGCCAGTAGTATGCATGTCTGGTAACCTAGCAACACAGGTAAACAGGTAACGATCCATACATGCATTATCACGGCGAACCGATCAGCGCATATATATGTATCATTTTGGAAAATTCCTCATATCACAATATCAACAAGTAATCCCACCTAATAAGCATATAAGATGGACTAAAATATATGTAGAGAGTGATTTTGAACATGGTAGGGCAAGAATAATCATATTGTAAAAGTTAAATCAACCTGTAGATCAGATTCGGGTTGAAAAGCACAGGTTATCCAGGTACATCACATACATATCCCAATGTATTTGCCCAAAACTGATACCCTGTGGAGCAAGTTCAATATTCACACATGAAAGCAAATATAACTTTATAAGACCATTTTATCGACAGATTGCCGGCAATACATATATCTAAAAACCTGGTAGCGTAAATGCACAGATCTGTATCACAGCGTATACTGACACAATACATCGTACAAATCCTAGAGAACCAGCCCGCTTATACACTTATCAAATGAAAATTTCTTTATATTAAAGTATCTAAACCAAATACCCCCTTATGAATATATGAGAAACAACACTGAGCAAGTTTGTTCATGAAGAGAAATAACGACTGTAAAGCAAGTTCAATGTCCACCAGAAATAAATATATTGTTGTAAACTTATACTCGCAGCACATTGTCAGCAAAACAATATATCTGGTCACCTGGCAGCGTAAATATACAGATCAGAGTTAAACCACACACTGCCATACATCATACAATTCTTGAGGACCAGGCGTGCCTTGTATGGCTCACGTGTTGAACTTGGTTATCCAGCAATTTTTAACCCACTATCCAGGCCTAGATGGGCTTCTGCAAAGGGCATGGTCGCTATGTGCTCACTTCCGCCGTTCACACCCCGCAGCTCAACGACTTGCATCGTTCCAGAAGTCTTTCGGCCTGCCGGTTCACCGGCTGAAATGCGAAGTGCCGACACGCTGGAATTTGACTGCACATGTTGCAGTGACTGTGGCAGCACCGCTGAGCCCTGGTACAATACGTTATGACGTATAGCCTGGGCCAACAAGATCCAGAGGTGGGACAATCATGCTGCTGGAGTAGTCTCAGATCAAGGACCTATGCACCCTTCTGCACAGTTTTGAAATGGCGACGAAGATGTTTAGCGCTGACGATGCCATTATCAGCATGACTATTCCGGTCATCTACATGCTGGAGCACACTAAACAGTATTCAGAGTCAGGTGGTGGGGCAAGAGGAAGGGGAGGAAGTACAGGAGGAGTCCTATGCGGAAGGGATACAAAAGATCTCCAAGGTCCAGACGGTCAGCAGCACCAAGTCGGCAGGCATGGGACGATGGGGAAGAGGGATTAACAAGGGCGCATGGTAGCAGCCAAACTGTTGAGGAACGTGCAGGAGGCCACGAAGAAATGCAGGACGAACTGTCGATGGGCATGGAAGACTCAGCAGATGAGGGACACCTTGATCACATTTCTGTTGTGCGAGGTTGGGGGGAGAGGGCAGAGGAAGGAAGCATGAGTCTCACCTCGCCGCCACCAACACAACAAGGACTTGGTCCTGGATGCGCAAGACACATGTTATGTCCTGGTGGTGGATCCTCTGGGCCGTGCACCGGACTCCCCCAGTGAGGCAACCCGGAGCTAACCCCTGTACAGGTACTGTCCTGATCACCCCACCAGAGGGCCTAGATGCACGGTAGCCGGAGTACTAGTGGTGCAGGACCAGCGTTCTTCAGGAGACTGGTAGAAAGATGTCTCTGGGGCCACAGAGTTCCTGGAGGCAGTGCCGATGACGGAGATCAGGTTCTGGTGCCGGGTAGGAGCATCAGGCGGGATCTGGATCCTGCTGGACGTGAAGGCTGAGATCACCAGGTGAAGTCGGGGATCAGAGACGGGTTCCGGCTGAAGGAAGATGATGGGATTCACAGCCAACAGTCACCGGAAGAGTTCCTGGGTAATCCGTAGTTAGGACCGGGTTAAGGTGGCAGGGCTGGCTGCGAAAGAGACAGGGTTAACAGGAGACAAGGTACGAGGCGACCTGAACACCTAGCTAAAGTAACACGTTGATCAGGCGCCGCCAACATGGAAAGGGAAGTCTTATATACCCTGCACCTGTATCAGCCATATCCTGTTTCAGGAGTCCTGGGCCTATAAGACAAGGTGAGTGGGCACGGCCCCGCCCTATACACATGCATGAGCCTAGGGGCCAGAGGCAAACACAGGAGACCTGGGACAGGATGCAGGGGAGCACGAGCGGAAGCAGCATCCGCGATCGATGAGCACGTTGACCGGATCAGTGGGTAAGGAGCGGTGTTGTGACACTGAGACCGGATCAGTGGGTAAGAAGCAGTGCCGGTACACTGGGAGCGTGACAGTACCCCTACCTCACACCCTCCTCCCCGCAACCGGGACAAGAAGCCACGCAGAAGAGGGGCAGTAATGTACCTCCGGGGTATCCAGGATTGGGCTTTAGGACCGCAACCTACCCAATCAACAAGGAAGGATTGCTTACCCCGCACTCACTTGATGGCCACTATACCTCTTACCGTACACTCCCTGTCAGCAGCAACGGGAAGAGGAGGAGCACTGTCAGCAGAAGAGAGGGAACCAAGGACTACCGGCTCAGGTGTCCTGGTCCGGGCACAAGACGGACAAGTAGAGACAAAGGAGGCAACATCCTGACTGAGAGACGGCCACCAATGGGCCCGACCAATAGCACTCAGGGTCTCCTCTCGATCGGCGTGGGTGTATGATTCCAAAGAATGCCCCCACTGAAGAACATCGAGCCTGTCGGTCTCCGCGACGAAGGACTTCCCAGGAGGCATTTGTGCCAGGGTGGAGGTAGCCACCGTCACAACCTTACTGGGACCAACGCTGGACCGATTTGTCTGTTCTTCTTGTTCTTCCGGCATAAAGGACTCCGGTGACTGAGGAACGGGCTGTAGACAGTTGTCATGGCACAACGGGCCCCAACGAGTGATCGCTCCAGAGCGCCAACTAACGCCGGGTTCATGGAGTCGTAACCAGGGCAGACCCAGCAGGATTGCGTGAGCCATCTTCGGGAGAACATATAAAGCAATCTTTTCATTATGTTGAGCTCCAACACGGAGTTCCACGGGTTTGGTACTAAACAAAACGGGTTTGGATAAGGGTTTTCCGTTCACGGAGGTGAGCCTGAGGGGCGTAGCAAGCGGGGTGTTAGGTATCCGATATCGGTTCACTGTAGCCTGTTGGATGAAATTGCCCGCTGCTCCCGAATCAATGTGAGCCTCTGCCGGGAACCGGGTCTTCTTCGTCGTCACCTGGACAGTCTGTCTAACTGAGACTGAGGGGGTTCCAGTACCTAGGGTGGCAACTCCAACCAACCTTAGGCCTTGGGGTCTCCCTGGTCTCTCAGGGTAAGAGCGAAGCAGGTGTGTACTGCTTCCACAGTAGAAGCACAGACCCAGGGCGAGCCGCTCTGCTCGGCGTTGCTTTGCTAGTCCCAGATGGTCTATTTCCATAGGTTCGGGAGTAGAATCGCAGGATGGCAGTGGCGGGGGAACGGTGGACCTTTGCGGAGTGGAGATGTGACGGGTTGGTCGCCTCTCCTGGGATACTTCCTTGGATCGTACCTGAAAACGAAGATCGATCCGGGTTGCTAGAGAGACTAGAGCATCCAAAGTACGAGAACATCACGACCGACTAATTCATCCTTGATGCAGCCGGAAAGGCCCTCCCAAAAGGCTGCCTTCAATGCCTCGTTGTTCCATCCTGACTCAGAGGCAAGCGTACAGAACTGGATGGCGTACTGACCAACCGTTAGGGTTCCTTGGCGTAGCCGGAGGAGCGCAGAGGTAACCGCGGTGGTGCGTCCTAGTTCATCGAAAGTGCTACGGAAGGCCTGAAGGAATTCCAGGATGTCGGTAGTCACTGGGTCCTCATTCTCCCACAAAGAATTTATCCAGGCCAATGCTTCGCCTTCCAGGTGGGACATCAGAAAGACCACCTTTGCTCGATCAGAGACAAAGAGGTGTGGAAGCAACTCGAAATGTGGGGAACATTGATTCAGAAAACCTCTACATGTCTTGGGGTCCCCAGCATAACGAGGCGGAGCAGCTAGGTGGAGTTGCGACGCCGAGGAGGGAACAGATGCGGCTGTAGTCGCGGTTGGTTGCGTCGATGAGGATGTGGCTGTGGTCTGTAATGTGTACAAACGGTGGTCCACAGACGTCAAGAAATTCAGTATGCGGGTTAGGGTCTCATGCTGTCGCACCAGTTCCTGGCGCAGTTCAGCTAGTTCAGACGTTTGTGCTCCGGTGGAATCCATGGCCTGATCAATCTGTTATGTCCTGGTGGTGGATCCTCTGGGCCGTGCACCAGCCTCCCCCAGGGAGGCAACCCGGAGCTAACCCCTGTACAGGGACTGTCCTGATCACCCCACCAGAGGACTTAGATGCACGGTAGCCGGAGTACTAGTGGTGCAGGACCAGCGTTCTTCAGGAGACTGGTAGAAAGATGTCTCTGGGGCCACAGAGTTCCTGGAGGCAGTGCCGATGACGGAGATCAGGTTCTGGTGCCGGGTAGGAGCATCAGGCGGGATCTGGGTCCTGCTGGACGTGAAGGCTGAGATCACCAGGTGAAGTCGGGGATCGGAGACGGGTTCCGGCTGAAGGAAGATGATGGGATTCACAGCCAACAGTCACCGGAAGAGTTCCTGGGTAATCAGTAGTTAGGACCGGGTTAAGGTGGCAGGGCTGGCTGCGAAAGAGACAGGGTTAACAGGAGACAAGGTACGAGGGGACCTGAACACCTAGCTAAAGTAATACGTTGATCAGGCGCCGCCCACATGGAAAGGGAAGTCTTATATACCCTGCACCTGTATCAGCCATATCCAGTTTCAGGAGTGCTGGGCCTATAAAACAAGGTGAGTGGGCGCGGTCCCGCCCTATACACATGCATAAGCCTAGGGGCCAGAGGCAAACACAGGAGACCGGGGACAGGACGCAGGGGAGCACGAGCGGGAGCAGCGGCCGCGATCGGGGAGCACGTGGACCGGATCAGTAGGTAAGGAGTGGTGTCGTGACACCGAGACCGGATCAGCGGGTAAGAAGCGGTGCTGGTACACCGGGAGCGTGACAACACATGAGCGCCTTCTTGCTGCAATACCTACAACATGACCCTCGGATTGTCAGAATTCGAAGTAATGCTGACTACTGGGTTGCCACACTCTTAGATCTCCAGTACAAGAGAAAATTTGGCAAAATAATTCCTGCCACTGAAAGGGACGCACGTATGCAGGAGTATCAGCAGAAGCTGTTACAGAATCTTAGATCGGCTTTTCCACTAAACACCAGTGGTGCACAGAGTGAATCTCACAGTAGTATCTCCAAGTGAACATCGATGCCATGACTGTGCAACTGGAGCCTTGCTCATTTTGGGCTTCCAATCTGGAAAATGGCCTGAGCTCGCCACTTGCGCCTTGGATATCTTGACGTGTCCCGCAGCCTGCGTTCTCTCGGAACGTGTCTTCAGTGCTGCTGGTGGTGTGCTGACAAATAAGCGCATGCGTCTGTCCAGTGACAATGTGGACAGACTAACGTTCATCAAGATGAACAAGTCATGGATCCACAAGGACTTTTCTACCCCTGTGTCATCCTGGGGAGACTAAAGGCTTGTGGATTTTTGAATGTGCTTCATGAAAATAAGCATATTAAGTTTGCAACTGTGGGACAAGTGATGCCACTTAAGTGGTGACTGTGTCCAAATATTTGGAAAAAATGGAGACTCTTGTTTGAGTCCCCTTGCTGTGTTTTATATGATTTTAGAAGGGCATGACATCCCTATATCTATGTCTCCTCCTCCTTTTACTCGTCCACCTCTTTTCTTTTCACATGAGTTTATGTACTTGTCACTTTTCCATGTGTTCGTTGTGTCTTCTGAGTAGTTTGTCACCTTTTGGACACCTTAGAAGGTGTTTTCTATATGTTTGTACGTGTTTGTGTTTGCCTGCCATTGTTTTCAATGGTGTTCGACTGTGTTCGAAAGTGTTCGACGAACCGAACACGAACACTAGGGTGGTGGCTCATCTCTAATGGAGACACCTTCTTCAGGGGGCAGCACAACAAATTACAGTATTAACTGATCACTGAAACTTGGAATTTATTAGATCAGCTAAATGTCTGTCCCCCCGTCAAGCACGTTAGAGCCTGTTTCTTAATCAGTTCAACTTCATTGTATCATATAGGCTGGGTTCCCGTAAAAGTAAAGTTCCTGCTTTATCCAGAATATATGCTAATGACTGTCACTTCAAGTCCTCCCAAGCCCATTTTACCGCAATCCAAGTTTGTGGGTTTAGTCCATAATAGGGATTTATTAGAAGAAATACGAGAGGCCTATGATTCTGACTCTTTCTTATCTCAACCATCTGGCAATGTCCATTTAGTGTTCAAAAACAAGGTCTAGACCCATGGGCAACAATTATATATACCGAAAACAATGAGATTGAAGATCTTACAATTGGTGCATGACTCAAAAATGGCAGGTCATAGAGGTGTACATAAGACCCAAGAATTATTGTCTCGTTTCTTTTGGTGGCTCAATTATCAAAAAGATGTGAGCGGATATGTTACATCCTGTGACATTTGTGCCAGATGCAAGACACCTTGGGCCTCACCCACAGGGTTGTTACAACCCTTACCAGTCCCTTCTCGCCCCTTGGGGTCTGTTTACATGGACTTTATTGTTGATCTACCTTCCTCGAAATGAAAAAATACATTCCTGGTAGGGGTTGATCGACTCACTAAAGCTGCGCATTTTATTCCAAGTACCGGTTTACCATCTGCTAAGGCCACAGCAGATTTAGTAATTAACAATGTATTCCGTCTCCATGGGGTTCCTGATGAAGTGATCTCAGATCATGGAATTCAATTTACATCAAAATTCTGGCAGAGCTTCTGCAAAGCTCTTGATATCACGGTTAACTTGTCGACTGCTTTCCACCCACAGTCCAACGGACAGACTGAACGCACCAACCAATCCTTACAACAGTACCTCCGGTGCTATATCTGCCATTTACAAGACGACTGGATCGACCTACTTCCAGTTGCTGAATTTTTCTATAATAACACCCAGAGTGCGTCGACCAAACAAACTCCTTTCTTCGCGAACCTTGGGTATCATCCACATATCCTCCATAGATTACTTGTCACTCCGTCGACTCCATCTGTGGAGGTACGAATCTCTGCTTTGCAACAAAATCTGGAGTTACTCAAGAAAACATTGCAGACGGCTCAAGACACAAATAAGAAGGCTCTGGGGAGATAAGGTATGCACACCAGTGACTATGTAAGGGGAATACATGAAATAGCAGAAACTGCTATGTAAATACTGACTTGAAAAATCCAATAGCTATATGCAAGAGTGAATATGTGAAAAATGGAATCTGCATTACTGCCATGAACATATGAATCACGAGAAATTTAGCTACTGAATTGATCAATGCAATAGAGCCCCAACACTACGCCAAAGTATTTCTCTACGTTGGGGTCCCTAGCTTGTGTGTGTCCTCTCATGCAGTTAAAAAACCTACCGTGTATGGGAAGCTGAGACCCAGGCTATTTATGCGTATGATATGGATTGGCAATAGGTGTGGTTGGGGAGGGTTCACAAACGAAAAAATACTAACAAATAGGAATAACGTTTGGAACACCATTCTAAGTCCGAACTGGGTGCAAAAACCTAAAAAAACATCACTATGGGGAGATAAGGTATGCACACCAGTGACTATGTAAGGGGAATACATGAAATAGCAGAAACTGCTGTGTGAATACTGACTTGAAAAATCCAATAGCTATATGCAAGAGTGAATATGTGAAAAATGGAATCTGCATTACTGCCATGAACATATGAATCAAGAGAAATTTAGCTACTGAATTGATCAATGCAATAGAGCCCCAACACTACGCCAAAGTATTTCTCTACGTTGGGGTCCCTAGCTTGTGTGTGTCCTCTCATGCAGTTAAAAAACCTACCGTGTATGGGAAGCTGAGACCCAGGCTATTTATGCGTATGATATGGATTGGCAATAGGTGTGGTTGGGGAGGGTTCACAAACGAAAAAATACTAACAAATAGGAATAACGTTTGGAACACCATTCTAAGTCCGAACTGGGTGCAAAAACCTAAAAAAACATCACTATGGGGAGATAAGGTATGCACACCAGTGACTATGTAAGGGGAATACATGAAATAGCAGAAACTGCTGTGTGAATACTGACTTGAAAAATCCAATAGCTATATGCAAGAGTGAATATGTGAAAAATGGAATCTGCATTACTGCCATGAACATATGAATCAAGAGAAATTTAGCTACTGAATTGATCAATGCAATAGAGCCCCAACACTACGCCAAAGTATTTCTCTACGTTGGGGTCCCTAGCTTGTGTGTGTCCTCTCATGCAGTTAAAAAACCTACCGTGTATGGGAAGCTGAGACCCAGGCTATTTATGCGTATGATATGGATTGGCAATAGGTGTGGTTGGGGAGGGTTCACAAACGAAAAAATACTAACAAATAGGAATAACGTTTGGAACACCATTCTAAGTCCGAACTGGGTGCAAAAACCTAAAAAAAATCACTATGGGGAGATAAGGAATGCACACCAGTGACTATGTAAGGGGAATACATGAAATAGCAGAAACTGCTGTGTGAATACTGACTTGAAAAATCCAATAGCTATATGCAAGAGTGAATATGTGAAAAATGGAATCTGCATTACTGCCATGAACATATGAATCAAGAGAAATTTAGCTACTGAATTGATCAATGCAATAGAGCCCCAACACTACGCCAAAGTATTTCTCTACGTTGGGGTCCCTAGCTTGTGTGTGTCCTCTCATGCAGTTAAAAAACCTACCGTGTATGGGAAGCTGAGACCCAGGCTATTTATGCGTATGATATGGATTGGCAATAGGTGTGGTTGGGGAGGGTTCACAAACGAAAAAATACTAACAAATAGGAATAACGTTTGGAACACCATTCTAAGTCCGAACTGGGTGCAAAAACCTAAAAAAACATCACTATGGGGAGATAAGGTATGCACACCAGTGACTATGTAAGGGGAATACATGAAATAGCAGAAACTGCTGTGTGAATACTGACTTGAAAAATCCAATAGCTATATGCAAGAGTGAATATGTGAAAAATGGAATCTGCATTACTGCCATGAACATATGAATCAAGAGAAATTTAGCTACTGAATTGATCAATGCAATAGAGCCCCAACACTACGCCAAAGTATTTCTCTACGTTGGAGCCCCTAGCTTGTGTGTGTCCTCTCATGCAGTTAAAAAACCTACCGTGTATGGGAAGCTGAGACCCAGGCTATTTATGCGTATGATATCGATTGGCAATAGGTGTGGTTGGGGAGGGTTCACAAACGAAAAAATACTAACAAATAGGAATAACGTTTGGAACACCATTCTAAGTCCGAACTGGGTGCAAAAACCTAAAAAAACATCACTATGGGGAGATAAGGAATGCACACCAGTGACTATGTAAGGGGAATACATGAAATAGCAGAAACTGCTGTGTGAATACTGACTTGAAAAATCCAATAGCTATATGCAAGAGTGAATATGTGAAAAATGGAATCTGCATTACTGCCATGAACATATGAATCAAGAGAAATTTAGCTACTGAATTGATCAATGCAATAGAGCCCCAACACTACGCCAAAGTATTTCTCTACGTTGGGGTCCCTAGCTTGTGTGTGTCCTCTCATGCAGTTAAAAAACCTACCGTGTATGGGAAGCTGAGACCCAGGCTATTTATGCGTATGATTTATGCGTATGATGTAAGTATAGGTTTACTTTTATCCAAGGGGTAAAAAAAATCTATCCAAAGTTTGTCCAAAAAAAGTGGAACACTTTTTGCGCCATTTTCCACTACCCTTAGCGTTCTCATTTTTAGAGATCTATGGCTCAGAGATGGCTTATTTTCTGCATCTTGAGATGACATTTTAATGATACCATTTTTGCGCAGATGATATGTTATAGTCCAAAAATGTCCGTACGGGATGTGGATATGTACCGGAAGGGACCGGGCACAAACGCCAACCAGAGACAGCAGACAAAGTCCAGAACCAGCGAGGGCACAGCTTGATGAGACCAGGTGGAGTCCAGGGCCGGTGTCAGGTGATTCACCAGGATCCAAATAACAGCCAGGTAATGAGAGCAGCGGGGCAGGAGTAGACAGGAAGCAGTATACTCAAGCAACTAGACTAAGCTTAGATTATATGCCATATGGAGATCCAATTTAGTAAATATTTTGAGCTGTCGTACTCTCTCCAATAGTTCGAGAATCAACGGCAACGGATACCGGCTCCGGATGGTTATCTTATTAAGTTACCGGTAGTCGATACAAGGTCGCAGAGTCCCCTCTTTCTTCTTCACGAAAAAGATGGGTGCACCCGCTGGTGAGGTAGAAGGTCGAATAAATCCCTTGGTTAGGTTTTCATCGATATAATCTTTCAGTGCTTGTAACTCTTGGGCCGCCAACGGGTAGACATGACCAAATGGGATTTCTGCCCCTGGAAGTAATTCTATGGGACAATCATACGGTCTATGCGGGGGAAGCCGATCTGCTTTTTTTTTGTCGCATATATCTGCGAATTCATTATAAACCGGGGGTAGAACAGGTACCTGTACAGTGCCCTCCGCATTCTGTGTTACTGGAACCGGTACAGTTGGACTAATGGTCGGACCACTCTGGGGTGGGAAGGATATTTCTTTAGTCTCCCAATCGATGACTGGATTTGTAGACTGCAGCCAAGGAAGTCGTAAAATTAATCAAAAAATGGGGAGAAGAAATCAACATGAAAACAAGGGTCTCCTGCTGACCTGGTTTCATCACACATTCAAGGGGTACTGTCTCCCGATCAACTGGTCCGGAAACTAATGGAGAACCGTCTACCTTCTCCATGGTAACCGGTGAGGATCTTTGTTGAGTCTGGATACCGTGTTTCCTGGCAAAAGAAAAGACCATGAAATTTCCCCCTGCCCCAGTGTCTATCATAGCAGATGTAGGAATTAACTGTCCCTCCCACCGAATCTGAATGGGAAGCGAGCAATGGGTGTACTTCCCTTCCGGGTCCTTAGGTGAAGTTGACATTAAAGTTGAGGGAAATACCGCATCCAGGTGTATACTTGTTTCAGAGATGTTGGACTCTGCGTCCGTGTTGTCCCACTCTGCCACTGCTGCCAGTACCTTATTCGTGCGATTGGGACGTTTTGGGCAGTCAATCAGAAAATGGTCCGATTGACCACAATAGAAACACAAACGCTCACGGAGCCGATGTTCACGACTTTCGTTGGTCTCTCGCCTTTGCAGAGAGTCCACTTGCAAAGGAACATCCTCGGCCTCCCGTGGCATCTTGTGAGCGGATTCCCTAGAAGGAAAAGCAAAGTTGGTTACCCGGTTTTCAGCTGCCCACTTTTCCTGTCTGCGTTCCGTCAAGCGGGTATCGATACGCACACAGTGTCGGAGAAACAGTTCAAAATCCCGTGGAGATTCGGCACGAGCTAACTCGTCCTTGATGGTACCGGACAGACCCTTTCTGAAAACTGAAAATAGCGCATTATTTCCCCAGTCGGTGTCTACCACTAACCTTTTGAACTTGGTGGGGTATTCAATGACAGACCGCTTTCCCTGACGTAAGGAAACAAAACAATCACTGATCTCGGGGAGACCAGCCAGAGAAAACACTGCCGGCAGCCAGTGAGGGAGCTCAAGACAGTGAAATCCTAGGTACATTGCCCCCCTCGCTGGCTGCCGGCAGTGTTTTCTCTGGCTGGTCTCCCCGAGATCAGTGATTGTTTTGTTTTGTTGGTCTACTAGGCATTGCTCCCACCCGGCCAGAATCCTACTCCACACTGATGAGGGGCAATACCACGAAACGGCTGTCTGTGGATGGATACCTGACCTTGGTATTTCCCTTGTCATATCTTTAAACTTGTCAAAAAGTTGGATATTGAGTAAAAGGGCCACTTAATATGATGGTTATGGTGATCTCCTAAAAAGAGTCAACCCTTGGCTGGGCCCTTCCCGGAGGGATATCTGGCTGGTTTCTGTGTTGAGACTCCTAACAGAGGCTCCACGGACCTTTTTGATTTGCATATTTCAAGGGGGGCAATGTACCTAGGATTTCACTGTCTTGAGCGCCCTCGCTGGCTGCCGGCAGTGTTTTCTCTGGCTGGTCTCCCCGAGATCAGTGATTGTTTTGTTTTGTTGGTCTACTAGGCATTGCTCCCACCCGGCCAGAATCCTACTCCACACTGCTGAGGGGCAATACCCCGAAACGGCTGTCTGTGGATGGATACCTGGCCTTGGTATTTCCCTTGTCATATCTTTAAACTTGTCAAAAAGTTGGATATTGACTAAAAGGGCCACTTAATGTGGTGGTTATGGTGGTCTCCTAAAAAGAGTCACCCCTTGGCTGGGCCCTTCCCGGAGGGATATTTGGCTGGTTTCTGTGTTGAGACTCCTAACAGAGGCTCCACGGACCTTTTTGATTTGCATATTTCCCAGGGGGCAATGTACCTAGGATTTCAATGTCTTGAGCACCCTCGCTGGCTGCCGGCAGTGTTTTCTCTGGCTGTTCTCCCCGAGATCAGTGATTGTTTTGTTTTGTTGGTCTACTAGGCATTGCTCCCACCCGGCCAGAATCCTACTCCACACTGATGAGTGGCAATACCCCGAAACGGCTGTCTGTGGATGGATACCTGGCCTTGGTATTTCCCTAGTCATATCTTTAAACTTGTCAAAAAGTTGGATATTGACTAAAAGGGCCACTTAATATGGTGATTATGGTGGTCTCCTAAATAGAGTCACCCCTTGGCTGGGCCCTTCCCGGAGGGATATTTGGCTGGTTTCTGTGTTGAGACTCCTAACTAGAGTTGAGCGCGGTTCGAGGTTCTCCAGTTCGCGGCTCGAGTGATTTTGGGGGCTGATCGAACTAGAACTCGAGCTTTTTGCTAAAGCTCGATAGTTCTAGATACGTTCGAGAACGGTTCTAGCAGCAAAAAGACAAGCTAATTACTAGCTGGCTTTCCGCTGTAATAGTGTAAGTCACTCTGTGACTCACACTATTATGAAATTTCAGTGTATAGTGTGCGTGAACAGCGCATTCAGATCACTGCTGTATGGATAATGGCGATCGCCATTTTTTTTTTTTCCTTGTCTTCCTTCCCTAAGCGCGCGCGTGTAGTGGGGCGGGCCAGCATGTCAGCCAATCCCAGACACACACACAGCTAAGTGGACTTTTAGCCAGAGAAGCAACGGCATGTGTGATAGGATGTCCATGTCACATGTCCCTGCATTATAAAAACGGACATTTTCCTCCAGCACGCAATTATCTGCCTTCTGCGTCTTGGTGTCAGTCACCGCTGGCGTAGCTCCTGTCTCCGATACTGCTGTGTACGCTCTATACACAGCGCTATACAGAATAGGGATAGAAGTTTCTATTAGTCCTTTTAAGGGCTAATACCGGCAGGGTCAGAGCCATAGGTGACAGTCAGGTCCGTGAAAACAGATTTTAACAGCTACACAAGATGACAGCGTCTGTGTAGCTAAGGTCAGGGATTTCCTCGCTGCATTTCCCCATTAGGAGGGATAGAAAGGCAGGCTTCCTTTCCTCTACCCAGACCCACAACCCTGCCACTGTACCCTCCTGCCCTTTGCACACTCAAGCTCATTGTTACTAAGCCATTATACTAGCAAACACTGAGTAAACTTAGTGGCATCCTAAAAGTGGCTGTTGGACTTCCATTAGTGTCCCACTGGTGCAAATCTATGTGCAGCACCTCTGCATTGCACACTCAAACTCATTGTTACTAAGCCATTATACTAGCAAACACTGAGTAAACGTAGTGGCATCCTAAAAGTGGCTGTTGGACTTCCATTAGTGTCCCACTGGTGCAAATCTATGTGCAGCACCTCTGCATTGCACACTCAAACTCATTGTTACTAAGCCATTATACTAGCAAACACTGAGTAAACTTAGTGGCATCCTGAAAGTGGCTATTGGACTTCCATTAGTGTCCCACTGGTGCAAGTCTATGTGCAGCACCTCTGCATTGCACACTCAAACTCATTGTTACTAAGCCATTATACTAGCAAACACTGAGTAAACTTAGTGGCATCCTAAACGTGGCTGTTGGACTTCTGTATTGTCCCACTAGTGCAAAGATATTTGCAGCACGTCTGCCTGCATTGCACAATCAAACTCATTGTTACTAAGCCATTATACTAGCAACCACTGAGTAAACTTAGTGGCATCCTAAAAGTGGCTGTTGGACTTCCATTAGTGTCCCACTGGTGCAAATCTATGTGCAGCACCTCTGCATTGCACACTCAAACTCATTGTTACTAAGCCATTATACTAGCAAACACTGAGTAAACTTAGTGGCATCCTAAAAGTGGCTGTTGGACTTCCATTAGTGTCCCACTGGTGCAAATCTATGTGCAGCACCTCTGCATTGCACACTCAAACTCATTGTTACTAAGCCATTATACTAACAAACACTGAGTAAACTTAGTGGCATCCTAAAAGTGGCTGTTGGACTTCCATTAGTGTCCCACTGGTGCAAATCTATGTGCAGCACCTCTGCATTGCACACTCAAACTCATTGTTACTAAGCCATTATACTAGCAAATACTGAGTAAACTTAGTGGGATCCTAAACGTGGCTGTTGGACTTCTGTATTGTCCCACTAGTGCAAAGATATTTGCAGCACGTCTGCCTGCATTGCACAATCAAACTCATTGTTACTAAGCCATTATACTAACAAACACTGAGTAAACTTAGTGGCATCCTAAAAGTGGCTGTTGGACTTCCATTAGTGTCCCACTGGTGCAAATCTATGTGCAGCACCTCTGCATTGCACACTCAAACTCATTGTTACTAAGCCATTATACTAGCAAACACTGAGTAAACTTAGTGGCATCCTAAAAGTGGCTGTTGGACTTCCATTAGTGTCCCACTGGTGCAAATCTATGTGCAGCACCTCTGCATTTCACACTCAAACTCATTGTTACTAAGCCATTATACTAGCAAACACTGAGTAAACTTAGTGGCATCCTAAACGTGGCTGTTGGACTTCTGTATTGTCCCACTAGTGCAAAGATATTTGCAGCACGTCTGCATGCATTGCACACTCAAACTCATTGTTACTAAGCCATTATACTAGCAACCACTGAGTAAACGTAGTGGCATTCTAAAAGTGGCTGTTGGACTTCCATTAGTGTCCCACTAGTGCAAATGTATGTGCAGCACCTCTGCATTGCACACTCAAACTCATTGTTACTAAGCCATTATACTAGCAAACACTGAGTAAACTTAGTGGCATCCTAAAAGTGGCTGTTGGACTTCCATTAGTGTCCCACTGGTGCAAATCTATGTGCAGCACCTCTGCATTGCACACTCAAACTCATTGTTACTAAGCCATTATACTAACAAACACTGAGTAAACTTAGTGGCATCCTAAAAGTGGCTGTTGGACTTCCATTAGTGTCCCACTGGTGCAAATCTATGTGCAGCCCCTCTGCATTGCACACTCAAACTCATTGTTACTAAGCCATTATACTAGCAAACACTGAGTAAACTTAGTGGCATCCTGAAAGTGGCTGTTGGACTTCCATTAGTGTCCCACTGGTGCAAATCTATGTGCAGCACCTCTGCATTGCACACTCAAACTCATTGTTACTAAGCCATTATACTAGCAACCACTGAGTAAACTTAGTGGCATCCTAAAAGTGGCTGTTGGACTTCCATTAGTGTCCCACTGGTGCAAATCTATGTGCAGCACCTCTGCATTGCACACTCAAACTAATTGTTACTAAGCCATTATACTAGCAAACATTGAGTAAACTTAGTGGCATCCTAAAAGTGGCTGTTGGACTTCCATTAGTGTCCCACTGGTGCAAATCTATGTGCAGCACCTCTGCATTGCACACTCAAACTCATTGTTACTAAGCCATTATACTAGCAAACACTGAGTAAACTTAGTGGCATCCTAAAAGTGGCTGTTGGACTTCCATTAGTGTCCCACTGGTGCAAATCTATGTGGAGCAGCTCTGCATTGCACACTCAAACTCATTGTTACTAAGCCATTATACTAGTAAACACTGAGTAAACTTAGTGGCATCCTAAAAGTGGCTGTTGGACTTCCATTAGTGTCCCACTGGTGCAAATCTATGTGCAGCAGCTCTGCATTGCACACTCAAACTCATTGTTACTAAGCCATTATACTAGCAAACACTGAGGAAACTTAGTGGTATCCTAAAAGTGGCTGTTGGACTTCTGTATTGTCCCACTAGTGCAAAGATATTTGCAGCACGTCTGCCTGCATTGCACACTCAAACTCATTGTTACTAAGCCATTATACTAGCAAACACTGAGGAAACTTAGTGGCATCCTAAACGTGGCTGTTGTACTTCTGTATTGTCCCACTAGTGCAAAGATATTTGCAGCACGTCTGCCTGCATTGCACACTCAAACTCATTGTTACTAAGCCATTATACTAGCAAACACTGAGTAAACTTAGAGGCATCCTAAAAGTGGCTGTTGGACTTCTGTATTGTCCCACTAGTGCAAAGATATTTGCTGCACGTCTGCCTGCATTGCACACTCAAACTCATTGTTACTAAGCCATTATACTAGCAAACACTGAGTGAACTTAGTGGCATCCTAAAAGTGGCTGTTGGACTTCTGTATTGTCCCACTAGTGCAAAGATATTTCCAGCACGTCTGCCTGCATTGCACACTCAAACTCACTTTTTACTAAGCCATTATACTAGCAAACACTGAGGAAACTTAGTGGCATCCTAAAAGTGGCTGTTGGACTTCTGGATTGTCCCACTAGTGCAAAGATATTTGCAGCACGTCTGCCTGCATTGCACACTCAAACTCATTTGTTACTAAGCCATTATACTAGCAAACACTGAGGAAACTTAGTGGCATCCTAAAAGTGGCTGTTGGACTTCTGTATTGTCCCACTAGTGCAAAGATATTTGCAGCACGTCTGCCTGCATTGCACACTCAAACTCATTGTTACTAAGCCATTATACTAGCAAACTATGCTGCCAGTTTAAGGGCCGTAGTTGCATTGTCAGGGATAATTATTGTTGTTTATTCTGTTGTTAATAAAGCTAGACCTCCGCTGAAATCTACACCACCTCTCAATTTTTACTACCACATTTTAAGTGCACAATATTGTCGCAGTCAAAATGAGTGGCAAAATGACAGATGCTGGTGGAAAGGGGAAGAGGCGTGTTGGAAAAGGAAAAAAGGGTTTGTCCGTGGGGAAGGTGTCAAAGGTCCATTAAGATCTGCTGAAGATAGACCATCTTCCAGCAAAAGTAAGATGTCTACTATTTACCGTGGATAATCCGATGTGCTCCCTTTTTTACGGACACGAACAACTGGAACAAAGGTAGATGATGGCCAAAAAAGGAAAATGCTTGAATGGATCTCAAGTGGTCCAACAAGTGCCCTCTCCGCCACCTCAACTTCCGCATCCAAAAAACACCAGTCCTCTGAGTTGTCATCCCAATCAAACTTGCTTTCTCCCAGCTCTGAAGTCTCCATCCGCCCTGCACAGTATGGTGGAACTGAGATGGCTGAGTCTGCAGATCTGTTCAGTCACACTATAGCCTGGGAATCAGAGGTCTGCTCCCAAGCTACAGTGAGTACAGACCAGGAAATGGTCTGCAGTGATGCCCAGAACATTTGTGACTCTGATTCAGGCTGTGAGGACCAAGTTTCTGAGCATAATGTGTACCCTTTTTCACAAACTGTAACACCTGTTGTTATAGACAATGAGGAACATACTGATGACGATGAGACGCAGATACCAGATTGGGATGACAACTTAAATATTCGGTCAGGGCAAGAAGAGGCTCGGTCTGAGGGTGAGGGGAGTGCAAACACAACAATTGATGATGAAGTTCTAGATCCCACCTACTGTCAACCCACAGTCAGGCCCTCGAGGAGGTCAACAGAGACGGTGGAGGAGGATGCAACTGACGACGAAGTTACCTTGCGCCTTCCTGGACAGAGTCGGAGTACTGGTAGCATGTCTACAACTGCATCCTCAGCCACCACTGTGCCTCTGAGCACTAGTCGGAGTGGATCAGCAGGTCGCATGCCCTCTAAGCCTTGCCTAGCCTGGTCCTTTTTTAACATAGCAAAAGATCGCCCAAATTATGTGATCTGTAAAATTTGTCGTGATTCTGTTAGTAGAGGGCAAAACCTCAGCAGTTTGACAACTTCTTCCATGAATCGTCACATGAATAAATATCATATGTCCCAGTGGGAAGCTCACCGTGCTGCAATGCGGCCTAGCAGAGCGAACCATCCACCGCCTGCCCCTTCCAGTGCATCCGCGCGCTCTTCATCTTCTAGGACTGTGAGGACAGCTGTCACACCTGGTTTTCCACGCACAACTTCCACCACTGTAACCGCAACAGGCAGTTTGCTTGGTTGGTCGTCAGTTGGTTTGGAAGGGGAAACAAGTGCGTGTACAGCTCTCTCAGACATCGATAGCACCAACGTTGGATGAAGGTGCCTGCACTTTCCTCCCAAACCTGCATTTTTCCAGGGACACCCTACTCAACACCGTCTACACACAGCAGCCAGATCTCTGTCCCTCAGATGTGGACAAATAAAAGGCCATTTCCTGCGACCCATGACAAAGCTAAGAGGTTGACTTTATCCCTCTGTAAGCTCTTGGCTACCGAAATGCTGCCTTTCCGCTTGGTGGACACACAGGATTTTAGAGACCTTATGTCTGTCGCTGTGCCCCAGTACCAGATGCCCAGTCGCCACTATATCTCTAAAAAAGGTGTGCCCGCGCTACACCAGCATGTCGCACACAACATCACCGCTTCCTTGAGAAACTCTGTGTGTGAACGGGTGCATTTCACCACCGATACTTGGACCAGTAAGCATGGACAGGGACGTTACATGTCGCTGACTGGGCACTGGGTAACTATGGTGATAGATGGTGAAGGGTCTGCTGCACAAGTCTTGCCGTCCCCACGACTTGTGTGTCAATCCTCTGTCTGTCCAAGTTCCGCCACTGCTTCTGCCTCCTCCAGCTCATCTGGGTCCTCCACCTCCGCCCCAAGCCTGCCTGGTCAGGCCACCAGCGTTCTCACTGCGCAGAAGGAATCACGCACCCCTCATTACTATGCTGGCAGCAGAGCACAACGGCATCAGGCGGTCTTTAGCTTGACATGTCTTGGAAATAGGAGTCACACAGCGGATGAGTTGTGGGCAGCTCTGGAGACTGAGTTTAATAAATGGTTGTCTCCACTCAACCTGCAGCCTGGTAAGGCCGTGTGCGACAATGCTGCAAACCTGGGTGCGGCCCTTCGCCTGGGCAAGGTGACACACGTGCCTTGTATGGCTCACGTGTTGAACCTTGTTGTCCAGCAATTTTTAACACACTATCCCGGCTTAGATGGCCTTCTGACCAGGGCACGAAAACTGTCTGCTCACTTCCGCTGTTCAACCGCCGCAGCTGAGCGACTTGCATCGCTCCAGAAGTCTTTCGGCCTGCCGGTTCATCGCCTGAAATGCGATGTGGCGACTTGCTGGAATTCGACTCTCCACATGTTACAGCGACTGTGGCAGCACCGCCGAGCCCTGGTGCAATACGTCATGACGTATAGCCTGGGCCAACGAGATGCAGAGGTGGGGAAGATCACCCTGATGGAGTGGTCTCAGATCAAGGACCTGTGCACCCTTCTGCACAGTTTCGACATGGCGACGAATATGTTTAGCGCTGACAATGCCATTATCAGCATGACAATTCCAGTCATTTACATGCTGGAGAGCACGCTAAACACTATTCGGAGTCAGGGGGTGGGACAACAGGAAGGGGAGGAACTACAGGAGGATTCATATGCGCAAGACACAACAACATCACCAAGGTCCAGATGTTCATCATCACCAACGCGGCAGGCATGGGACCATGGGGGACAGGGATCAACAAGGGCGCATGGTAGCAGGCGAAATGTTCAGGAAGGTGCAGGAGAACATGAAGAAATGGAGGACGAACTGTCCATGGACATGGAAGACTCAGCGGATGAGGGAGACCTTGGTCAAATTTCAGTTGAAAGAGGTTGGGGGGAGATGTCAGAGGAAGAAAGAACGGGTAGCACCTCTATGCCACAAACACAGCGTGGACTTGGTCCGCATGGCTGCGCAAGACACATGAGTGCCTTCTTGCTGCACTACCTCCAACATGACCCTCGTATTGTCAAAATTAGAAGTGATGATGACTACTGGCTTGCCACACTATTAGATCCCCGGTACAAGTCCAAATTTTGTGACATAATTCCAGCCATAGAAAGGGACGCACGTATTCAGGAGTATCAGCAGAAGCTGTTACTCGATCTTAGCTCGGCTTTTCCACCAAACAACCGTGCAGGTGCAGGGAGTGAATCTCCCAGTTGTAACTTGACAAACATGGGATGGTCTCGTCATCTTCAACAGTCTACCCATACCAGTAGCACCGTATCTGGTGCTGGTAACAGCAATTTTATTGAATCTTTTCATAATTTTTTTAGACCCTCCTTTGCAAGGCCACCAGAGACAACAAGTCTGACACATAGTCAACGGCTGGAAAGGATGATACAGGAGTATCTCCAAATGAACATTGATGCCATGACTTTGCAAATGGAGCCTTGCTCATTTTGGGCTTCAAATCTTAAAATATGGCCAGAGCTCTCCACTTACGCCTTGGAGATTTTTCGTGTCCAGCTGCCAGCGTTGTCTCTGAACGTGTCTTCAGTGCTGCTGGGTGTGTGCTGACAGATAAGCGCACGCGTCTGTCCAGTGACAATGTGGACAGACTAACGTTCATCAAAATGAACAAGTCATGGATCCACAAGGAATTTACTACCCCTGTGTCATCCTGGGGGGAGTAAATGCTTGTGGATTTGGAATGTGCTTGATGCAAATCAAAACATCCTGTTTGCAACTAGGGCACAAGTGCAGCCACTGAAAGGGTGGGTGTGTGTGGGGCCCAATTTTTGGAAAAAAAAGGGAGACTCCGCTTGGAGTAACCCTTGCTTACATTGTTTTTAAAAATGATCCAAGATGAACAAGTCATGGTTCAGCAAAGACTTTGCTACCTACCCCGGTGTCATCCTGGGGACGGTTAAGTATGGCGTATTTTTGAATGTTCTTGATGCAAATCTAGCTGTGAAGTGTACAACTGGGGTACAAGTGCTGCTACTGAAGGGGTGGGTGTGTGTGGGGCCCAATTTTTGGAAAAAAGGGAGACTCCGCTTGGAGTAACCCTTGCTTACATTGTTTTTAAAAATGATCTAAGATGAACAGAGCTGGGATCAGGAAAGACTTTGCTACCTACCCCAGTGTCATCCTGGGGACGGTTAAGTATGGCGTATTTTTGAATGTGCTTGATGCAAATCTAGCTGTGAAGTGTACAACTGGGGCACAAGTGCAGCCACTGAAGGGGTGGGTGTGTGTGGGGTCCAATTTTTGGAAAAAAGGGAGACTCCGCTTGGAGTAACCCTTGCTTACATTGTTTTTAAAAATGATCCAAGATGAACAGAGCTGGGATCAGGAAAGACTTTGCTACCTACCCCGGTGTCATCCTGGGGACGGTTAAGGATGGCATATTTTTGAATGTGCTTGATGCAAATCTAGCTGTGAAGTGTACAACTGGGGCACAAGTGCTGCCACTGAAGGGGGGGTGTGTGTGTGGCCCAATTTTTGGAAAAAAGGGAGACTCCGCTTGGAGTCACCTTGCGGTGTTTTACATGATTTTAGAAGGGCGTGCCATGCCTATATCTGTGTCTCCTCCTCTTTTTTTTTGTCCAGCTCATTTGTTTTCGCATGAGTCTATGTCCTTGTCACTTTCCCATGTGTTTGTGTTGTGTTGTGAGTTGTTTGTCACCTTTTGGACACCTTTGAGGGTGTTTTCTAGGTGTTTTTATGTGTTTGTGATTGCCTGCCATTGTTTCCTATGCGGTTCGAGTTCGGTTCGTCGAACGTTCGACGAACCGAACTCGAACGAGACCTCCGTTCGTCGAACCGAACTCGAGCCGAACCGCGACCGGTTCGCTCATCTCTACTCCTAACAGAGGCTCCACGGACTTTTTTGATTTGCATATTTCCCAGGGGGCAATGTACCTAGGATTTCACTGTCTTGAGCGCCCTCGCTGGCTGCCGGCAGCAGTGTTTTCTCTGGCTGGTCTCCCCGAGATCAGTGATTGTTTTGTTTTGTTGGTCTACTAGGCATTGCTCCCACCTGGCCAGAATCCTACTCCACACTGATGAGGGGCAATACCCCGAAACGGCTGTCTGTGGATGGATACCTGGCCTTGGTATTTCCCTTGTCATATCTTTAAACTTGTCAAAAAGTTGGATATTGACTAAAAGGGACACTTAATATGGTGGTTATGGTGGTCTCCTAAAAAGAGTCACCCCTTGGCTGGGCCCTTCCCGGAGGGATATCTGGCTGGTTTCTGTGTTGAGACTCCTAACAGAGGCTCCACGGACCTTTTTGATTTGCTGACGTAAGGAAAGCAGAGCCGATTCAGCGGTAGCACAGCAATTAGGATCATCAAACATTTGTGCCATGGCTGTTAAAACGTCATCCAGGTTATCTAAACGGATATCACGATTGTCAATCATAGGATTAGCCCAAGCCAGTGCTCGTGAGGTTAACAACATGATTATACATAACACTTTTGACCGGTCAGACCGGTAATAATCAGCATGTACATCAAAAAACAGTATACACTGATTAAGAAACCCACGGAACTGACTTCGATCGCCACTGAAACGAAATGGAGGTAACCTGGGCATACCGGGAGCTGATACGGATGTAGTGGGGGTGGTTTCCTGAGCCTTCACTCTGGCTTGCAAATCCTGAATAGCCGGACCAAGTACCTGGTGATTGTGGCCCAGCTGTACGTCCACGTCTCTAAGTTTAGTTTGCACCGCCTCCATCTCCTGCTGCAAGGAGTTAATCATGGAGAAAAGTTGATCTACTTGTGTCTCCGTCATTGCCCCAGCGAAATCCTCTTAGTTAGGCTTGAGAATAATGTAATACTATTGTGTGTACTGAGGATTTCGATGGCGTTACGGCAATGACAACCAGAGACGGGTTCTTGGTGCAAAGAAGTTTTATAATATGCAACCTACAATATGTACACAGAAAAGAACATAAACACAGTAGCTACCTGCCAGGTTCGGAGCAAAGGAGAATTCCCGAGACCGCGCACCAGACTCCCCCAGGGAGGCCACCAGGAGCGAACCCCTATACAGGGGCTGTCTGGCGATCACCCCAGAAGGCCTAAATGCGCAGTAGCCGGGACACAAAAGGGCAACAGGTTATATAGTCCAAAAATGTCCGTACGGGATGTGGATATGTACCGGAAGGGACCAGGCACAAACGCCAACCAGAGACAGCAGACAGAGTCCAGAACCAGCGAGGGCACAGCTTGATGAGACCAAGTGGAATCCAGGGCCGGTGTCAGGTGATTCACCAGGATCCAAATAACAACCAGGTAATGAGAGCAGCGGGGCAGGAGTAGACAGGAAGCAGTATACTCAAGCAACTAGACTAAGCTTAGGGGCGGGCTTTTAAACAGATGAACAGGAAGTAGAGCAACAGAACAGAAAACTCCATGTTAACAAAGGGCAAGATCCTTCAGAAGCAAACTGGAAATCCTGGAACACTGACAGGAGTGATCTGAACTTTTATTTTTTTTTATTTTTAAAACCTTTTATTTATTTTTTTACTTTACTAGTCCTCATAAGGGACTATAAGGATCAGTAGTCTGATCGCTCATTTATTTCTGTTGATCACAGCTACACAGCTGAGATCTTCAGAAATGCTCACGTCTTGTCACTGGCTGCAGTCGTCCAAGTGAAAGAGGAAATGAGTCATGTGAGCTACAGGAGTCATCACATGACCCTGTGTTCCCATGACAACCATCACCTCACAGTGATCACGTCACTGCAATGCCAATAGAGTCGGGTAAGTGAAGGTTTCCCGTATCGGGGATTTAAATGGCTCTGTCACATTTTTACAGCGCTACTTAAAGGGTTAACAGGCACGGGTAGAATGTGGATCCACTTGTGCCTGCAAGGCACACATGTCAGCTGTACAATTATGCTGACATGTGCGTAGATCCCCGCCGGCTGCTGAAGTAATTTTACTGCCCATGGATGCTAAGTGGTTATGTTAGTTTTAACAAATATACACACTTCTTCACCTTTTTTGTATATCCTGCCCTTCCTGAATGTAGTTAAACCTTCTACGTATGTCACCCAGCCATGTCTTCCGTAATGCCTACCACATCATAATCCATGGTTGATATCAGATTCTCCAATTCATTTATTTTGTTTGCAAGACTTCTTGCATTTGCCAGTAGACATTTAATACTATTAACACATTCTTTACTCCTTGCCTCCCTAGATTCCCTGCATTTCCCAGTCCCCCCTAAACCTTCATTGACCTTCACTGTCTTTATATGCTCTGTTTATCCCCTTATTTGCTCCACTACCCTCTCTCCCCCAGATCCTAGTTTAAAATCTCCTCCATCTATCTGACCATTTTGTCCGCCAGCGCAGCTGCAATCTCCCCATCGAGGTGCATCCCGTCCCTATCGTAGAGCCTGCAGCCGACTGAGAAGTCGGCTTAGTTCTCCATGAACCCAAACCCTTCCTTCCTGCACCAATTTCTAAGCCACAGATATATCTCTCTAAGCTCCCACTGTCTTTCTAGTGACGCTCATGGCACTGGTAGTATTTCTGAAAACACCACCTTGGAGGTGGACTTTAGTTTCTCTCCTAGTCCCCTGTAATCATTTTTAAGGACCTTCCACCTGCCTCTAACTCGGTCATTAGTACCAATGAGCACCATGACCCCTGGATTTTCCCCAGCCCCACACAGAAATCTGTCTGTCCGATCTGCAATATACGGAACCTGAACACCCAACAGACAACACACTGTTTGGCATCATGGTCTCGGTGACAGATAACCCTGTTTGTCTACCTAATCATAGAGTCCCCTACCACCAACATTTGTGTGGCCTTTGCTGCACTCCTATTTCCCTCCTTCCTACACCAGTCATTTTCCTGGTTGCTAGGAGCAACGTTCATATGAAGGGATCTTAGTCCTGGCTCTTCCTCCCTAATATCTGTGACGCCCTGGCAAAACCAGGTAGTCACAGTTAGGCCCCTGCATAACACCGTTCCCTCATTAGGAAACACACAGCCAACCAGAAACCCTAGTCACCCCCCTTAGGGAAAGATACACACCAGTGGGCGTGACCAGGCGGTTGGGACATGCCCACCCAGGGGTCCAGACAGCCTGGGGCGGGAAAACAAGCAGTTCAGTCTGAGGTCCAGTTTGGAGAGGAGTGTGGGCTGAAGCTAAGTGTAGCTCCAGCAGTGAAGTTCAAGTTGAACGGTACCAGGGTAGGAGCCCAGGTGCCACTGGCTAGGAGGCAGACGGTGGTCTCCGTCAGCAGGAGACAGGAAGACGGCTCGGTGGAACCGAGGTGGACCGCGGCAGAGTTGTAGCCCGCCGGTAGCGACACGGGTAACCGGAGCACAAAGAGGGGTACTCGGACCCTGAAGCCAGGACCAGAATCAAGTGGCACTGGTTAATTAATTGATTGAGGCCAGGACTAGAGGTCCTGTCCCACCCAAAGTCCCTCATAGAAGACAACAGCCCACCGATTAGGAAAAAGAGGTCACCGCCAGGGCCCATAGATCCCACGGGCCAGCGTCTGCGGGCACAGCTCCTTAGGCCACATCCAGCCGGGAGCGGACTCCTGAGTTTCACACTAGGAAAGTCCACCTTACACACAGCAGTGCAGGAAAAGGATAGAGACCACCAGCTTGGTGGGGGACAAGAACGCAACCGGCCGCGGCACCGGCCACCATCCCCTTGGTTTACCAGAGACTTTTGTGTTTTACTAACAGTGTTGTGAATGTCAGTTATGCTTTTGCTGGATTGAGGCTCCCTCTTGTGGCCAGGAATGGTTTGGACAGAGACCAGGTGTGTTGAGCAATGGGTGTTTCCATTGCTAACTCTCTGCCTATTTATATCCTGGTCTGCTAGCAGGCTATGCCGGATGTCAGTTGTTCTTTGTTCACCAGCCTGCTTCATCCTGCTCCAGACTACATCTACCCCAGATAAGTGCTTGGCTCTTTATTTGTTGTTTGGTTCTTTTTGCTCTTACCTGAGTTTGTTATTTACTGGGTTTTGTCAGTTTATTTACATGTAGGGATCTTCCCTCTCAGTTGCTTAGCTGGGAAGCTCCCTGCAGCTATGTTTGGAGTATTGCTCCTATTAGTCCATGTGTTTGTTGCTTCTTGAATTTGTAATGGTTCCTGCTTTCTGTTCAGTGGTATGACAAGAGCGCCTGGTATAGGACGGAGTTCAGATCTAGTGATATGAGGGCCTTTTGTGCTATCAGGTTTTTGGATTTTTGCAGGGTTTTTCTCTGGCCACCATCAGTCCCTTTCCTATCCTGTCCTATTTAGTCGGTGGGGCCTCACCTTTTGCTGATCCTATCATCTATCTGTGTGTTGTGTTTTCCTATATCACCGCAGTCTTTGAATGTGGGGGGCTTGTTATTCTATATCTATTTTCTGAGGCAGAGAATTGTTCATCTTTCCTTCCTTTATGATAGCTAGTTCTCCGGCTGGGTTCGCGGTGCACAGGATGTTAGTTCACCCCTCGGCAACTTCTAGTGTTGATGGTTAGTAAGGGGATGGCGGCCAGATTAGTTGCCAATGCTCTTGTCACTTTTTACCAATGATTTATGGTGGTCTTCCATGGTTCCGGATTATAACAAACAGTGAGTACACCAGCACCCCCTGCGGTCTCCATCCCCTGCACCAAGCCACCGGGTCCCAGGGCCACCATCCCTACCCACGGAGGGGTTAACAACTTGCTGCACAACATCTTCCCCGGGTGCCCCGTAACAGCAGCGGTGGTGTCCCACCTCACAACACACCGTGGGTGGCGTCACAAACTTTTTACGGCCTAGCCCGTACATCTACGTCACCCCATTTATTTGGCGTGTTCGTGAGACCCCCGGGTCCAGAGACCCTTGAGCCACCACCCCTGAAGGCCCGGATCCGAGCAGCGACGGCTGCTGGCACGGGGGCAGCACATATCAGCCAAACAGGCATATATACTAGGTTGTGCCAGATCAGGACTAGGCTCCCTGACACTTTTCCCCCTACTTCTTCTTATAACTGTTACTCAGCTACCTACCTCTGGGTCCTGATTTTCCCCACCTCCACCCTCCTCCATAGAACTGGCCCCAGCCAGTGCATGCTCAGTGAGCACTAAACTACTCTCCAGGTTTGCAATGCTCCTGAGTGTTACAAGCTGCATATTTAGATCTGTTACCTGGGCTTCAAAATATGTAACATGCTAGCATCGAATGCTGACATATTCACCCTCGAATGGTTGTTCAAGGCATGCATACATCTCACAAGACGCACACTTGGTAGCATTGTCAATGGAGCATCTATTAAATGGGGACAAACTGTACAAATAAAAGCTGAAAAACAATGGAAAACGTGTAAGGATAACTCCAAACTTTGCTCTTGTGTCAAATTATGATATTGTGTTTAAACTATGGACTTACTTGTGGTGGCAAGCACAGGGCATGAAGTGGTAGTCGTGGTTACAGGGGTCAACAGGCCGCAGCAAAGCCACCCATTAACCCCATGCCTCCCTGTCACCACACCATGCACAGGAGGACTCCACAACAGTCCAGGTGTCACTGCATTCTTGCTCACAGGCAATAAAGCCGAGGCATGATTTCTTCTTTTAAACAGTCTATATTTCTCTTTCACTCCTGCACTGCTTCGGTCCGCATCACACCGGCACCATTACATTTCCCATTGAGGTTCCTTCTCCGCTTCATTCTAGTATTCAATTTAACAGCTGTCCGTTCTGCTGGCACCTGGGTTCCATAAGACACCGCTAGGCCTTTCAACCCTCCGCTAAACATCACTCTAGCACAGACTGGATCATAAAGTCTTTTGGGCCACTTCATCCCACCCACTGGGTTTGGATACGCACATGAAAGACCGTACATGACGGCGCTCACCCGTCCGTGCTCAGGCCAGGGTCCACACATACCCTTCTCTGTGAGGGCGCAACTGACCTTCAGTTATCATAGAGAGAATCTTTGGGTGTTTCGAGCCAAGAAGAATGAGATGCCAGACTCCCGACCAACCAGACTATAGCTCGCTTCTGGGGAGGGACGTGGTTAGCCAACCCTTCAGTACAGGTCCGCGATCAAGGGGCAACCCATAGGGCCAGAATTCACAAAGGGGCTTCTGTACACCACTGCTACTGGGGGACTCTCCGAAATACACATACATATTTTCACATCAGACAGACTGCTGGCTACTTCTGCAGGGGTAGGTGTAACCCTGACCCCGCTACATACCTGCACCCTTGGACTTTACTGCAGGCTCAGTAATCTTCGCTTGCTTTGGCTGGGATAAGTAGTTTGGGAACAAACTACTAACAGGTGTGGCTGCTACAAACAATTCACATGACAGATCACATGACACATTTCTGTTTTTTCTTTCACAGTAGCAAAGACAGACAATACTCTAAAGAAATTAAACAAATACACAGTAGTTATCATAACTATGCTATTGTGTTTAAACTATGGATTTACCTGCACCAAGTCTAAAGGGACTTTATTGCATCCTTGATAGATCAGTAACCCGTGCTTTCTGAGGCTGGGGTGAGTAGTTGGGGTTTTTATTAACACAATTATAACCAGTGGAATTTTTTTTTTATGTTCTTTATTTATTTTCTGATTTTTTTTTTTAAATATTTTTACTTCTTTTAACTCTTTTTTTACTTTTTCACTTGGTCCCTTTATGGGACAGCACCCAACAGTGCTGTGATCGCAACTACAATGTTCTGCAGTGCTCGATCATCGCAGGACATCGCAGCTGTCAGCACCGCACTGAGAGACTGTGTGATCACGCATCAGGCATGATCCCAAAGGCTCTCCGTAGGCTCCCAGTAAGTCAGGTGACCTGGAAGTCGTCATGAAAACTTTGTGTCACCATGACAATGATCGTGCCCTCACGATTACATTGTGGGGGTCCTGATCAGAGGGGAGAAGGAGCATGATCCCTCTCCTAATCCCCTAAGTGTCGCATGCAGTATTGATTGTTACCTACATCGTTACATACCAGTACGTCCCTGGTCATTAAGTCACGCAACAATAGGACGTACTGATATGGCCCGCAGTTGTGAAGTGGTTAAAATCATCTTAGAATTATAACGGTCATAAATTAATGTTTGCTAGAAAGCACAGAGACACCCTTCCGTTGATACTAATGCAGAATTTGAGTTTATCTCTTATCGATGGAGTAGATACTGGTCAATTCTGCAATAGATATGCTGCCATTGCACAACATGAAGTAAAATAATCTGAATAAAGGGACTTGTCAGTCACTGGTCGTGTGGAACGGCAGAAGGGTAAACTGTTCAAATGTTTATATAACCTGTCACATGAAAGATGTAAAAAAAACTACAAAGGCCTAGAGTTGAGTCTCCTAACAATTCAGATCGGTGATATCTGTCACCTCTGTGGCATTTGTCACTCCTGGTGTCCTTAAAATCCCTACAGGAACAAGTAAAGGTGTGTGAGACGCAAAAAGCTCAGCTGACTGAGGAAGGTCTGTAGATAAAGGCTGATAAGCATTCTCTGCCATGGGCTCTCTTCTCATTGATGGACCAGGTAACCCATGGACTAACACACCTGTCAAAGACCGTTATATGTGCAAGTGTTTGGTGGACAAGGGTATGTGTTGCACCAGAGTTCAGTATCCAGGTGGCCAGACACACCCAGCCTTGTAAGACATATGCCTAATACACTGCAGGAAGAATTACAAAGACCCGGTAAGAAACACACTCTTCATCCATTCTACCCATTCTAGAGATTGATGAAAATATATGCATATACTGTATATCTATCATAAGTAAGTCTGTGTGTGATTATGTTGTGTTGGTATTAGTGATGGGCAAACCCGAACTGTGAAGTTCGGGGTCCGTACCAAACAGATAGTGTTCGTGCACACAATCCCGAACATGAGCTTGCCTGGGAAGCTCATGTTACAGTTCGGGTCCAGTTCGAGTCCAGGGACTGTAAAAACAAGCACATTATTAAAAAACATGACTATACTTACAGGTCCCACAACATGTCCTGCAGAACTGCTATCTCCTGGCTGCTTCTGCTTCCGGGTCCGATTAACTTCCGGGGGTATTCACTGCACTGCTCGTCACTCGGCAGTTTTCGGCCTGTGTTCGCGGTGACGTCAGGGTTCACCCGATTCCATGGCTGCCATGGACTCTATTGAACTTTGACTGTCACTGTGCGACTCTCGCATCGGTATCACCTGGCACGGCGCACAATCTCCTGGACAGGAGTGTATTTCTATGCAGCTGAACCGCCCCTGTCCGGAGGGTGTGCGCCATGCTGAGTGATACCGATGGGAGACTGTACGAGTCATACACAACTGGAACTCTGACCTCAGCCTGCTTCTCGCTCTGTATAGGCACTTGTCTGTACAAAGCAATGAAGCAGAGCTGACAATGCTCTCCCTGCTTCTCGCTCTGTATAGACGGCTGTCTGTACAGAGTGATTAAGCAGAGCTGACATTGCTTTCTCTGTGGACTACGTCGGACTAAGATTTTTTTTATAATAAAGATGGAGTCTCTAAAAATTTTTTTTTTTTTTTTATTTCTAATAATTTTTTTTATGTCTTGTGTTTTTTTTACTGTTTACTAGAAATTCATGGTGGCCATGTCTAATTTGTCATGTGTCTTACCATGTCAAACTGACAGGGCAGATACACCCTTACTTACGTAGCGCTCACTAATTTTCTAATTAGGCACACTGAATACAGTTTTATGGTAAAACAATGTAACAATTTATTGATTGCATCAGGATAATGTTCAATTATGGAATGGCAGCAACAATATTACCCTGTTCTGTTGATTCAATTAATGTAAATCATACAATCAATGTAAATCCTAGTATATAGAGAAATATGCATCAATACATTACCAAGTATAGTAACATCACTTCTCCACCGGAGGGACCTCAGTGTTAGTGAGAAGGAAAATACTCTGGTCTTATCACAGACGAAGTGCGTCCACCATACCTTCTGGAATGTCACTAACTCACTGAGCAGGCCCACCCTTTTTATACACAACTCCCACATCCTCCTCCATCACGGCTGCGCAGTATGTTTTAGCCAGATCATCAGTTTCTTGCAGTTGCGCAGTATGTTGTTTTTACCAAGTTAAGCTTTATGATCTCAGCACAGTGCTTCAAGATTGTTTGTTACTGATTATAATCGAACAACCCAAGGTTTGTTTGCTATTTATTATAGTCTAACATTTCAAAGTTTTCCGGTATGTTGTTTTCACAAAGTTAACTCCTCATGACCACGCCATAACGCTCTAAAATTGAAGCAGATGAACAGCATGACATCCATAATCACCAATTCTGAAGACTGGATACCTATCTTGACCCAGTCACACACTCATACTTGTCTCATTCAATCACAGCGTGACACCATGAATTTCGGGCTTAGTACCAGCTCAGAATACAAAGCTGGTATTAACCTCTTTATTAGCCAGTATGCCACAGCCATCAGGGCCACTGGACGAGCCGGGTAAAGCGCCTTTTAAAAGGTGCTAAGAAACAATGCGCCATTTCCAGGGGTGGCTGCGAGCTGAGGTTTTTAGCGTGGGAGGCCCAGAACGCTTGGGTCTTATTATGCTGAGAATCCCAGTTCCCTTTTTTTACCTGACTGACAATAAAAATACGGCAGGAGCTCACACTTTATTTTTTTAAATTATTTTTTTGAACTAATTTATAAAAAAAATAATGGGCTTCCTGTATTTTGATTGCCAGCCAAGGTAAAGCCAGGCAGATGTGGGTGGCAGCCCATAGCCGTCTACTTCATCTGCGCTGAGAATCAAAAATACTGCAGCGCGCTACATCAATTTTTAAAATTATTTCTTTTTACACTACTATATGTGTGAGGGACCCAACAGCCAATCACAGACGCTGTCATGCAGAACGGGCATCTGTGATTGACTGTTGGAGTACCCTTGAATCTGCCCATATATTCTAGATGCTAGAATGTATAGGCTGGTTTCAGGTTACTCCGGCATCCAATCACAGACGTCCACTCTGTGACCGCATCTGTGATTATCTGTTATTTTAACAGTAAAATAAAACAACACAGAGAAAAAAATATTTTATTAGCAATAAAACTGAAGACATTTAGGACTCCATCTTTATTACCCCCAAAAAATACCCTCTGACCTAGTTCAAAGGCGGGCGAGCATCTTCAGCTCTGCTACATCTGTGCGAGGAGACAAACACAGGTCTGCTCACACAGACTCAGCTGAGAGCAGTCAGAGACTTCACCCGAGTACATAGCAGAGGCCGGTCAGCTGTGCCCACGGGTAACCACCACTGACTACAGGACCTTTCATGATGTCATAGCCATGTGATCAGTCTGTAATATGAGGTAATACAACATTCACCCCAGACTGGTCACATGCTTATGACGTCAAGGAAGTTCCTGTAGTCAGTGGTGGTTAACCGAAGGCAGAGCAATGATTGGACCCGGAGGCAGAAATGGCCGGGAGACAAAGTCGCATAATGAATAGAAAATATAGTTAACATTGACTAGGTTAGAAATAATAATTTTTATTTGAAATAATAATGTTCTCTTTCAAACTTTGCTTTCGTCAAAGAAAGCTCCCTTTGCAGCAATTACAGCTTTGCAGACCTTTGGCATTCTAGCTGTTAATTTGATGAGATAATCTGGAGATATTTCACCCCATGCTTCCAGAAGCCCCTCCCACAAGTTGGATTGGCTTGATGGGCACTTTTTGCGTACCATACGATCAAGCTGCTCCCACATCAGCTCAATAGGGCTGAGATCTGTTGACTGGGCTGGCCACTCCTTTACAGAAAGAATACCAGCTACCTGCTTCTTCCCTAAATAGTTAATGCATAATTTGGAGGTGTGCTTTGGGTCATTGTCCTATTGTAAGATGAAATTGGCTCCAATCAAGCGCTGTCCAAAGGGTATAGCATGGCGTTGCAAAATTGAGTGATAGCCTTCCTTATTCAAAAATACCTTTTACCTTAAACAAATTTCTCACTTTACCAGCACCAAAGCAACCCCACACTATTACACACTACCTCCACCATGCTTGACAGATGGCGTCAAGCACTCTTCCAGTATTTTTTCAGTAGTTCTGTGTCTCACAAATGTTCTTCTGTGTGATCCAAACACCTCAAACGTCGATTCGTCTGTCCATAACACTTTTTTCCAATCTTCCATTGTCCAATGTCTGTGTTCTTTTGCCCATATTAATCTTTTCCTTTTATTAGCCAGTCTCAGATATGGCTTTTTCTTTACCATTCTGCCCTGAAGGCCAGCATCCCGGAGTCACCTCTTCACTGTAGACGTTGACACTAGCATTTTTCGGGTACTATTTAATGAAGCTGCCAGTTGAGGACCTGTGAGGCATTGATTTCTCAAACTAGAGGCTCTAATGTACTTGTCTTGTTGCTCCGTTGTACAGCGAGGCTCCCCACTTTTCTTTCTACTCTGGTTAGAGCCTGTTTATGCTCCCCTCTGAAGGGAGTAGTACACACCGTTATAGGAAATCTTCAGATTTTTGGAAATTTCTCGCATGGAATATCATTAATTTCTAAGAACAAGAATAGACTGTCAGGTTTCACATAAGTTCTCTTTTTCTGGGCCATTTTGAGAGTTTAATGGAACCAACAAATGTAATGCTACAGATTCTCAACTAGCTCAAAGGAAGGTCAGTTTTATAACTTCTCTAATCAGCAAAACTGTTTTCAGCTGTGCTAGCATACTTGCACAAAGGATTTCAAGGGATTTCTAAATATCCATTGGCCTTCTAACACAGTTAGCAAACACAATGTACCATTATTACACTGGAGTGGTTGTTGTTGTAAATGGGCCTCTACACACCTATGTAAATATTGCATTCAAAACCAGACTTTGCAGCTAGAATAGTCATTTACCACATTAACAATGTATAGAGTGTATTTCTGTTTAATTTAGTGTTACCTCCATTGAAAACAAATGTGCTTTTCTTTCAAAAATAAGGAAATATCTAAGTGACCTAAAACTTTTCAACTCTAGTGTATATTCTTTATTTTACAACCCACCCCCCCACGCCCCATCACATAACTGCAATGTCCAAGTTTGGGATTCGGACACAAGTTTATATTATCTTTGGCCCCAAACTCGAACTTTACAAAAGGTTCGGGCGAGGCTCCCATCACTAGTTGGTATCTTTCCAGGATTAATCTGGGGCATACCCATGTTACTGCTGAAAAGCTCATAACGGAGGTGGTATGTAAAACTGGGGTTCCTAAACGGATAAAAGTGCATATATTATAGGGGTGGCCATTGCAAGAAATATCCAGGTCAGGCCAGGTCAGAGGAGAAGAACTTTTTGAATCAGCCAACTAGTTTAAGGGTTTGAGTGGGTGATTTACAGGGATAATAAGAAATAACGTTTGGAACACCATTCTAAGTCTGAACTGGGTGCAAAAACCTAAAAAAACATCACTATGGGGAGATAAGGTATGCACACCAGTGACTATGTAAGGGGAATACATGAAATAGCAGAAACTGCTGTGTGAATACTGACTTGAAAAATCCAATAGCTATATGTAAGAGTGAAAATGTGAAAAATGGAATCTGCATTACTGCCATGAACATATGAATAAAGAGAAATTTAGCTACTGAATTGATCAATGCAATAGAGCCCCAACACTACGCCAAAGTATTTCTCTACGTTGGGGTCCCTAGCTTGTGTGTGTCCTCTCATGCAGTTAAAAAACTTACCGTGTATGGGAAGCTGAGACCCAGGCTATATATGCGTATGATATGGATTGGCAATAGGTGTGAGTGGAGAGGGTTCACAAACGAAAAACTACTAACAATAAGGAATAACGTTTGGAACACCATTCTAAGTCTGAACTGGGTGCAAAAACCTAAAAAAACATCACTATGGGGAGATAAGGTATGCACACCAGTGACTATGTAAGGGGAATACATGAAATAGCAGAAACTACTGTGTGAATACTGACTTGAAAAATCCAATAGCTATATGTAAGAGTGAAAATGTGAAAAATGGAATCTGCATTACTGCCATGAACATATGAATAAAGAGAAATTTAGCTACTGAATTGATCAATGCAATAGAGCCCCAACACTACGCCAAAGTATTTCTCTACGTTGGGGTCCCTAGCTTGTGTGTGTCCTCTCATGCAGTTAAAAAACTTACCGTGTATGGGAAGCTGAGACCCAGGCTATATATGCGTATGATATGGATTGGCAATAGGTGTGAGTGGAGAGGGTTCACAAACAAAAAACTACTAACAATAAGGAATAACGTTTGGAACACCATTCTAAGGGGTGCTTCACACACAGCGAGCTCGCTGCCGAGATCGCTGCTGAGTCACGCTTTTTGTGACGCAGCAGTGACCTCATTAGCGATCTCGCTGTGTGTGACACTGAGCAGCGATCTGGCCCCTGCTGCGAGATCGCTGCTCGTTACACACAGCCCTGGTTCGTTTTCTTCAAAGCCGCTCTCCTGCTGTGACACACAGATCGCTGTGTGTGACAGCAAGAGAGTGACAAATGAAGCGAGCAGGGAGCAGGAGCCGGCATCTGACAGCTGAGGTAAGCTGTATCCAAGATAAACATCGGGTAACCAAGGTGGTTACCCGATATTTACCTTAGTTACCAGCAGCTCTCACGCTGCCTGTGCTGCCGGCTCCGGCTCTCTGCACATGTAGCTGCTGTACACATCGGGTTAATTAACCCGATGTGTATAGCAGCTAGGAGAGCAAGGAGCCAGCGCTAAGCAGTGTGCGCGGCTCCTTGCTCTCTGCACATGTAGCTGCATTACACATCGGGTTAATTAACCCGATGTGTACAGCAGCTAGGAGAGCAAGGAGCCAGCGCTCAGTGTGCGCGGCTCCCTGCTCTCTGCACACAGCGCTGGTAACTAATGTAAACATCGGGTAACCATACCCGATGTTTACCTTAGTTACCAGTCTCCGCAGCTTCCAGACGGCGGCTCCGTGCAAGCGCAGCGTCGCTTGCACGTCGCTGCTGGCTGGGGGCTGTTCAGTGGTCGCTGGTGAGATCTGCCTGTTTGACAGCTCACCAGCGACCATGTAGCGATGCAGCAGCGATCCTGACCAGGTCAGATCGCTGGTCGGATCGCTGCTGCATCGCTAAGTGTGAAGGTACCCTAAGTCTGAACTGGGTGCAAAAGCCTACAAAAACATCACTATGGGGAGATAAGGTATGCACACCAGTGACTATGTAAGGGGAATACATGAAATAGCAGAAACTGCTGTGTGAATACTGACTTGAAAAATCCAATAGCTATATGTAAGAGTGAAAATGTGAAAAATGGAATCTGCATTACTGCCATGAACATATGAATAAAGAGAAATTTAGCTACTGAATTGATCAATGCAATAGAGCCCCAACACTACACCAAAGTATTTCTCTACGTTGGGGTCCCTAGCTTGTGTGTGTCCTCTCATTTACAGGGATGACACACACCTGTTTGTAACTGGTATTGTTTATTTATTGCCAGAAAAGTGCAATCACATATGTTTCTTTCCAGACCCTAACTCCTTAGAAGGTACCGATATACTGGTCCCTGAAGATTGCTCGCTGTCCCACCTAACTGAGGGCAGAGCACCTGACTAAGATGGAGGCAGCAGATGAACCTCAGCGGAAAGTGCTTAAAGCCTGCAAACCAATGAAAGAAAGTGACTGTCATCATCTAGATGCAGCACATAAAACAAAAGGGGACCGAGCTGTGGCCATTTCCAAAAAGACTGGTGTGGCCACTATATGTATAACGCCAGTACAACAGGGGCTCTACAGGATGTCCAGCCTGCCAGACTGTCTAAAAGAGAACTTTATTTCCAAGAAAATGGGACTTTCAGTGACCTGATTGGCTCAACTGACTCATCCGGGCAACCAGCTCAAAAGAATGAGAAAACTGACTGGCGAGTGCTGTATACCTTTTGCAAAGAAATTGCTGGCAATAGTTTATGCTTATCCTCTTGTTTAAACAGTTAAGCTTGAGGCTTGACTCTGAGTTTGCCTGGCAGGCTTAGAAGCAAACATATTGGAATTTAGATTGCTGTGTTGTACACCACACTCTTTGGATGCCCCAAGAAAACCAGCTCAAAGGTAACCCTGGAAATGACTGTCTGATGGCCCAGCCCAGCTGTCCCTCCTACCTGAGAGAACACCCCCCCCCCCCAGTGTTTGGAGAACGGATGGAAGACTTCATCTCTGGAAGAGGGTCCCACAGTTGCACCCTAGCAGGTTTTAAATCATGAGTGTATGTATTAGCTACAGTGAGCAACTGACTTAGTCTGGGGACGAATCATTGGATTCCCTCATTTGAGTGGCCTATCCGCGCACCTCACGGACGTACCAGCTGACATAGGGGTTCACTGGTGAGGATTGGAAACACTTGGGGTACACAATATCAAAAGGCATAGGTATATGTTTCGAAATTCAAACAAGAGGAGGGAAATGTTAAGGAAATAATCTGATCTATAAGATCAGATTGTTACCGTTATTATTATTGTTTGAATTTGTTACACCTTACATTCAAATTTATGTGAAGACCAATTTGCATGTAATGTGCCTTTAAATATAAGATGATATATTAGTAGTTTGGTACATTGAAAAATGTACCATACATTATCTCAAAAATTGGGCCCCTGATACACCTAGCATGACTTAGCATGTTCCTTACTTACATAAATTGATATTAAAAAGCCCCTAGACTGTGTAAGGACAAGATAAAGACCATAAGGAACATACACCATGCCAAGAATATTATCTTATAACAGTGAGTGATAGAAGAAGGGTCTTAATTCCGCGCCAAGGACTCAATGGATCCAGGAAGAGATTAATGCTTCTTGAAAAACATGCACAAGTCTACGCGTTTCTGGAGACACAGCTCCCTTCATCAGGACTTTGGCAAGAGAACATCATTTGATGATCAGATTTGATGTTCTGTTGCCAATGTCCTGATGAAGGGAGCTGTGTCTCCAGAAACGCATAGACTTGTGCATGTTATTAATGAAGCATTAATCTCTTCCTGGATCCATTGAGTCCTTGGCGCGGAATTAAGACCCTTCTTCTATCACTCTCTGTTATCAGCCAACTTTGGGACTGCTGCCTGGACCTGGATCTTATATATGCCTGTATAGTGGTTATGACTGGCACAACCATTATAGGTGAGTGTGTTTTTATTACATATCTTCCTCCCCTTTTTGGGGTAAGACCCTATTGCGCTTTTCTTTCCACAGTTTCTCATCTAAGAATATTATCTTAGCGTTCATTTGTATCATGTGGTCGCAGATTTATGAAATATTCCATAGAACCAATCCGTATAACAAAAACAATGGTGTAACCAATCATTATGTGAAAGCTTGAACAGTAACCAATAACGTTGGGGTGTATTCACTTTCATGTTAAAGCTTTTCAATGAATATGATCCCTGGGCATTTGCGGTCTGTCAGAGCTGACTTAATTTCTTCCCTTCGCCGGCGAGCATCCATTGGGCACATGGCTTGTGGCTTGGCTGATTGCAATAACACTATCTTTATTTGTATTATTTATAAATTTAGCCACCAGACAAGACAATCTCTGGGAACTCCTTCAAGACTGTTAGAAAACCATTTCCGGTGACTACCTCTTGAAGCTCATCAAGAGAATGCCAAGAGTGTGCATAGCAGTAATCAAAGGAAAAGGTGGCTACTTTGAAGAATCTAGAATATAAGACATATTTTCAGTTGTTTCACACTTTTTTAAGTATTTCATTCCACATGTTTTCATTCATAGTTTTGATGTCTTCAATGTGAATCTACAATTTTTAGAGTCATGAAAATAAAGAAAACTCTTTGAATGAGAAGGTGTGTCCAAACTTTTGGTCTGTACTGTATATGATTCTGGTAACAATTTTACATCTTGTGTATATGACGGAGAGGTCACTATATTGTTAAATCTCATATTTTTTTCCTGCCTTCATACTTTTTATCTGAATGAGAGCCATAACTAATAGCATCTCCCTATCCCCTGTCTGATTATGTACTTTTTAATTGTTGACATCTTCCTATTTTGGTTTTTATCACAAGTAGTGATGGATGGACCCAGACTGTAAAAGTCCGGATCCGCGTGGTTTCAAAGATACTCGGGTGGAGGGCACGGGATTTTGGGTGTTCATCCCAATCCAGTACTCGAGAAATTAAAAAAAAAAAATAAAGGAAAATTAAAGAAAATAAGGATGAAGCGAGCGCTTCATACTTACCGAGGCTCTGTTGCGGCTGTACACTGCTCCCGCGGCCTCTCCTTCACTTCCTGGGCCACTCTTTAGGCTAATCCATATGCACTGCTTTCCCCGCCCACCGCCCATCCTGGTGTGTGTGATTCGTTGCAGTCAGTCGCGCTCCCCGGCCTGTGTGACTGCGTCTGACTGCAACCAATCACAGGCGCTGTTTGCGGGTCAGTATTGTGGTATAAACATAAATAAAACAATTTACATAGGGTCCCCCCATATTATGATACCCAGCACAGATAAAGCCCACAGCTACAGGCTGCAGCTCCCAGCCGTGTGCTTATCTGTGTATCAAAATATACCGCATGCAGGGTTGTTTTTTTTTTAATTATTTAAATAAATAATTTAAAAAACTGGCATGCGGTGTGGTATCCCAGAGTGGTCATCTCCTTGGGATACCAGAAATCTAGAGTATTTCGCACAAATGTAATTTTCTATGTATATTAAGTACTGTAGGATATTGTGAAAACCTGCTGACAGGCAGCACTCAGAGGGTTAAGTTTCCCCTGTGCAGTCATCCAATGACTGCAGTGGTAGGAGTCCTATGCAGGGGGGAGGAGCTAACTCCGACTACACGTGGAAGGATAGGGTCGGCTGGGAGACGGCAGTTGTGAGGAAATAGAGGGAGTTGACGTCCTCCATTTTGTGAGTAGTTTTTCTAGAGCATCAGGAGAAGAAAAGCTTCCCCTCAGAGGTCTGCCTGTCTGGTGTGGTTGAATTTACCACAGTATGTGTGGAAAACACTGACCAGCTGTCATCTGTAAATAGTTATATATATCACCAGTAAAGAGACTGTTCATCACCGAAGCGGAGTTGTTTTATGATTAAATATTAACAACAACAATAACAACTATTACCACCATCAGACTCAACCGTGTCCCACACGAGGTTACCACAACTTTTGGCGTCACGAACAAGATGTTACCTCTGTGCCTCATATGCCCTGAAGAGAGTGGTAATATATACTATTGATATTAAAAGAAATTGATGAGAAAATTACCTCAGGAAGTGCCAGTCTTTACTGCCTTAAAGAATTTGTACTGCTCCACAGCTGTTGTTGCAAGAAGAGTCTGTACACATACCAGTGGCTGCTTTACTGGGAAAAGTGACCTCCTTTCTTCCTAAGCTGAAATTCCCTCCACTGTACCCCAACAAAGAGGGGAGAGGCAGGCAACAGGGAGGACGGTAAGAACTACTGCATCACACATACAGTGCTGTAAACATGTCTTCAGGAGAGGAGAGCGAAGTGACGAGCTGCAGCCCATCTATTGCATTGGCTCAAACAATGCCATTAACAATGTCTTACTACTTTGGGGCACCCTGGCTCCACAGCTATAGTGGAGAACCCCGCACATTAACCGACTTTAAAGAGAAAATGCAGGCAATATTCAGATTGTACCCAGTCCGCCCGGAACAAAAAATTGCGTTACTGATTGGTCAGCTAGGGGGCGCTGCACTTAGGGAAGTTAAATCTTGGCCTTGTAGTGTAAAGAAAACTGCTGAAGAAATATTAGACAGGTTAAAAGTTATATTTAAAACAAAAACCCTGTCAGAGTTAAATATGCAATTCTTTGGAAAAAAGCAGCAGTCCCATGAATCTTTAAGAGATTTTACCCTCAGTTTACAGGAAGCTTGGCATATCCTTGAGCAGGCTGATCCCTCTGAAGCTATTAATGCTGATCTAATTTTAAGGGAGAATGCTGGCACAACAACATCCCAATAGTGATTTTTTGGATTTTAAAGAGACTGCCATAAAAGTATTGAGTCCCAAGGATGCATATAAAGGTGTGAATAACCAACAACATGCTGTATCTGCCTGTGCCAAACCTGTTGTTGTTCAGTCTGTTCCCCAGCAGGTACAAGACCCTACTGAAGAGCTTCGTGATCAAGTTGCGGAACTAACCAAAAGTCTCGCAATCCTGTGCAAAGAAGTAAAGGAGCTGAAACACCAACCCAATCAAGAGGACCATCCTTCCTTTATCCGGAAGTTACCATCCAACAGTCCCCGGGACAACTACTACCGGACAGGTAGGAGACCCACTGACAGATTTGATTCCCTAGGTCAGCCGATTTGCCGCAGATGCAATCGTAGTGGCCATATAGAAAGAGAATGCCAGCCTTTAAACTGGAGTTTCCTGAGGCCAAGGACCGACCCTCAGAAGAAGAATGCATAGGTCCAGATGATCCTGACTGGGGCCTAAAATATGTTGGGTACCGTCCCATCATTCCAATCACAATAGATGGAATCCCCTTTCTAGCACTACTCGACACTGGCTCACAAGTTACCACCATCCAGCTACCACAATATAAACGATACTTGAAAACAGACCAGCTAGCAAAAATTACCTTTGCTGACCTTAACATTATAGCTAGTAATGGACAACCTGTTCCTCAAGTGGGCCACTGGGAAGCTACCTTAAAAGTTGGCAGAACTGAGTTACCTCACCAAGGCATTATTGTAGTAAATAGAGGAGAAGAAGACTTTTTTCCTCCTGTGGTCTTGGGAATGAACATATTACAAAATTGTTTTGACGAAGTAATCGAAGGCATGACTTATGCATTCAATGCTGCTTCCCCCAAGAAGAAGAGAACTATTCAGAAAACGCTTCGTATACTCATTAGCCATCAGCAATTCACTAATTCCAGAGGAGAGATAGGCTCTACCAGGATTATGGACTCAAGGCCTGTGGTTCTCCAACCCCATACAGAAACTATGGTGTGGTGTAAAACGAAGATGGGTCTACAGGGTCAGAACTATGAAGTCCTGATTGAAGCAGTAGAATATAAAGATGATACAGTCATTGTAGCTGCAAGAAGTCTAGCTAATGTAACTCACGGTCGAGTACCGGTGCGTCTCATAAATTGCAGTAACCAAGCTGTGACCCTGCGCAAATATACTATTGTACCCAAAGTGAGTGGGCTTAATTATGAAGATATCCTCCAAGTGTCTCAATATTCTACCAAAGTGGAAAATTCTCCAAGTCCAGAAACTAAGGAGGAGTGGTGGCAAGAGCTAGACATAGGTACTTATGAAACCCCCCTCACAGAAAAGGAAGAAGCCCTGAGAGTTGCCAAAGAGTACCAACATATATTCAGCAAGTCATCTTTTGACTTTGGAAGAGTCAGTACAATCAAACATTTCATCCCCACTGGCTCCCATCCTCCAATCAAAGAAAAGTACCGACCTATACCTCCATCCATGTATCAGCCAGTGAAGAGAATGATACAAGAAATGAAAGATGCTAATGTGATTAAAGACAGTCGAAGTCCTTGGGCCGCACCAATTGTTCTCGTCAAAAAGAAAGATGGAAGTATTCGGCTATGTGTAGATTATCGCAAGCTCAATAACATTACCCATAAAGATGCATACCCATTGCCCAGAATAGAAGAATCTTTGACTGCCATGAAATCAGCAGCCTATTTCTCCACCCTAGATCTCACCAGCGGGTACTGGCAAGTACCCATGGCTTCAGAGGACCAAGAAAAGACTGCATTCACTACCCCTATGGGCTTGTTTGAATTCAACTTTATGCCGTTTGGCTTGTGTAATGCCCCTGGAACCTTTCAGAGGCTTATAGAATGCTGCTTGGGTCACAAGAATTTTGAAACTGTGCTGTTGTACTTAGGTGATGTAATAATTTACTCCAAAACTTATGAAGAGCACCACTGACATCTCACCGAAGTCTTTGAAGTCCTAGCCAAGCATGGCCTGAAAGTCAAACCATCCAAATGCCATCTACTAAAATCCAAGGTCCAGTACCTGGGATACATAGTTAGTGCGGAAGGAGTTATTCCAGATCCGGAGAAGACTGCCATAGTAATAGACTGGCCTATCCCAACCACCATTAGGGAAGTCCACAGATTCCTCAGATTTGCCAGCTACTATAGGAGATTCATCAAAAACTTTACCCAGATTGCTGCTCCCTTACAAGAGCTCCTGAAAGGACAACCGTGTCAGAAGATGTGCTAGAGCCCCTCCATTCAGTCGACGCCAGAACTAGAACAGTCCTTCCAGGAACTTAAGGTAAAGTTAACTGAAACCCCGGTCCTTGCCTATCCAGACTACAACATCCCCTTTCATCTGTATACAGATGACAGCCACCTGGGATTAGGTGCAGTGCTAGCCCAGGTCCAAGACAGCAAAGAAAGAGTTATCGCCTATGCCAGCAGATCCCTCCGACCAACTGAAAGAAATGATCAGAACTACAGCTCATTTATGTTGGAATTCCTTGCACTAGTGTGGGCTGTCACAGACAAATTTAAGCACTACTTAGCTGCAACTCCCTTCATTGCTTTCACTGACAACAACCCATTGTCCCAGTTGCATTCTGCCAAACTTTGAGCCCTTGTAGCAGAGATGGGCTTCCCGACTGGCCAACTACCAGTTTGTCCTGAAGTACAGAGCAGGTCGATCTAACACCAATGCTCATGCCCTGTCCAGGCTTCCCACAACAGAAATACCCCGTTATGATGAGGACGAGTGGGAAACAGTGGAAATGCCTGCCTTTTACTCATATGTTACCAGACAAAATGTGCAGAAAGTCCCAAAACCTCCTGTTTCTGAACCCAGCTCTAGACACTCAGTGAGCCATAATTGGGCTGAAATTCAAACGGAAGCCATACCTTCAGAACTTTATAGAAGTTACTAGAATCTATACCACCAAAATTACCGGTGAGCTACAGGCAATCTAATCCAGAACTTTGTCGATTATGGCGACAGAGAAAACGTCTACAGTACTACAAAGGAGTGTTAGTACGATGCACTGTGAATCCCCACACTCATGAGAGTCTTCCAAATAGTTGTACCCAGACAAGATGCCAATCTCATTCTAGAGGCCTATCATGACAAGTCCAGACACTTTGGTTGCCAAAAGACTGAAATGACAATCCAAGAACGCTTCTATTGGATAGTAATGAGACAAGACATTGAGAAATGGTGCAGAGAATGTATCACGTGTACTCTAAGTAGCAGAGAAGGTATGGAACAAAGAGCTCCGCTGTATCCTATTGAAACACATCATCCTCTGGAGCTTGTGGCCCTTGATCATGTCAAACTGCAACTCTGCCGTACTGGATACCTCTATGCTCTGACCATCGTCGACCACTACACTAAATTTGTTGTGGCCATGCCTGTCAGAGATCTGACTACTCGAACCACTGCTGAGATGTTTTTGAAACACTTTGTGAGACCTTATGGATATCCTGAGCAGATTCTGACAGATCAAGGTCCAGCATTTGAATCGGATTTATTCCAAGAACTGTGTGCTCTCTATGGCTGCAAGAAACTTCGCACAACCGCTTACCATCCCCAATGCAATGGCCTGTGTGAGAGGATGAACAAAACTTTGATTGACATGATAAAGAATGTTCCATCCCAAGAAAGGAAAGAATGGCCTGAGGTACTGCAAGAGTTCACTTACTTATACAACAATACCATTCACTGTTCCACTGGTTATACTCCACATTACTTGATGTTTGTTCGTCCAAGGAAACTGCCTGCAGACCTCCAGCTACTACAGTAAATGTTCAAGTAGAAGCTTGCCATAATCCCCTTCCAGAGACAGATTGGGTTGCGGACCACCAAAGACGTCTGAGAGAAGCTAATGAAATCGTAGAAGAACGCTTGTAAGCTGTCCGCCAAAGGCAGGAGGATGATTTCAATGCTTCAGCCAAGGCCAAACCATTACAAGTTGGAGACAGAGTTTGGGTTAAAAAGAACCGCCGCTCTCACAAGCTGGATGATCAGTGGGAATCCTGCCCTTACATCATCAACAGTATACCGTTCCCAGGGGTGGAAGTGTACAAAATTGCCAGAGAAGATACTCCGCAAGAAAAGGTCGTTCATCGAAGCCAGATAAAAGCTTGCATTTCCCAGGAAGCTACAGTTACTCCAGTTTATACCCCTGTTGCACCAGAGAAGGCTTCCAGGGTCTCCACTATCCCATTTGTTTGGCTTAATGCACCCCATCTTCAGTTTATTATGCCAGCTCCTCCTTCTCCACTAGAGGGTGCTGACATAACTCCTGCTATAGGTTCTCAGGGGATGCCCTCTACAGTTGAGGAGCCAGGAGCACCATCCACCTATGAAGAGGAGTCAGTACCTGCTCTACAGAGATCTGAATGAGCAACCAAGGGACAGTTACCCGCTCGTTACCAAAAAAAATTTGTCGCTGCCTATCTGAATAGGAGAGACTTTGCATGTGTAGCTTCAATAGAGACATACATTTGCTGTGTAATAAGAGAGATTCTGGCTTATGAGAGCCTTATTACTGCTACACTGTGTCCTAGCCCTCCAAAAAAACAGCTTGGTGCAGAAAGTTTCTTTATGGTCTGTCTGCCCTGACTGCACCCAGGGACCAAGCAAAGAAGTTATTGTGGGTTAGCTGTCATCCCGTTCCCCACCTAGTGGGGGTTGTTTCTAAAAGGATCTTCAAGACAAATGGACTCCTTTATTATGGTTACATGCTGTTTTACTTTGCATCCTGATGTGGTTTTTTATGTGTTTTTCTAGGTCTTCAAGAAGCCAAGAATAGTTTAAGCAACAGTATTCATTGAAAACATTTATATGTATGCATGTTGTTCCTTTCTGTTTTTCAGATATGTATGTGTCAGGGACGACACACTTCAAGAGGGGAGACATGTCGTATCCCACAAAGTGGTCATCTTCTTGGGATACCAGAAATAAAGAGTATTTCTCACAAATGTAATTTTCTATGTATATTAAGTACTGTAGGATATTGTGAAAACCTGCTGACAGGCAGCACTCAAAGGGTTGTTTTCCCTGTGCAGTCATCCAATGACTGCAGTGGTAGGAGTCCTATGCAGGGGGGAGGAGCTAACTTCGACTACGCGTGGAAGGATAGGGTCGGCTGGGAGACGGCAGTTGAGAGGAAATAGCGGGAGTTGACGTCCTCCATTTTGTGAGTAGTTTTTCTAGAGCATCAGGAGAAGAAAAGCTGCCCCTCAGAGGTCTGCCTGTCTGGTGTGGTTCAATTTACCACAGTATGAGTGGAAAACACTGACCAGCTGTCATCTGTAAATAGTTATATATATCACCAGTAAAGAGACTGTTCATTACCAAAGCGGAGTTGTTTTATGATTAAATATTAACAACAGCAATAACAACTATTACCACCATCAGAGTCAACCGTCCCCCACAGAGGTTACCACATGCGGTCCCCCCTCAATTTTCATTCCCAGCCATGAAAAAGCCCCATAGCTTGGGGGCTGGTATTCTCAAACTGGGGAGGCCTATGTAAAAAATAACAAACTGCAGCCTCCTGAGATTGTCGCATCCATTAGATGCGAGAAGCTCGGCGCTTTCCCCAACTCTTCCCTTTTGCCCTGATGCTGTAGCAATTGGGGTAATGAGGGGTTAATAATGCACAATAGACATCAAACCCAAAATTAGTGATGGGTAGGGGTCTAAGAGACCCCCATCAATAATCCTATAAGTAAAAAGAAAACACAAACACCGAGAAAAATTCTTTATTTGGAATCAAATACAAAAAATAACCTTTCAACACTTTATTAACCCCCAAAACACCCCTGCAGGTCAGACGTAATCCACACGAGGTCCCAAAATGATTCAGCTCTGCAACATATCTGAAGTCACAGCACGCAACCATGAAACATGTCCACACGCTGCAGGCTGAGACTGAGCGACGATCAGCGTTGACGTCACTGGGGCTAGTTGCGGTCATAGCAAAAGGAGGACTGTGGGAACCTTTCGGCTGTGATCGCAACTTATTTAAATGACGTTACCGCTGATTGTGGCTCCGTCTCTCCCTGCAGTTACAGCATGCAGACATGTTCCAAGTGTTGAAAGTGGGTGGGTTTTTGTATTTTATTTCAAATAAAGGATTTTTTCATTGTATGTGTTTATTTACTTTCACTTACAGATTAGTGATGGGGAGGTCTCATAGACCCTCGCTATTATTAATCTAGGGCTTAGTGGCAGCTGTGGGCTGTTATTAACAACTCATTGCCTTGGTGAGGTGGCAGTCGGGGTAATCCGAAAGAGATAGTCAAAGTGCTGAGCTTGTCGCAGATAATGGATGAGAAAATTCTGTGATGCTGCAGGCTGCTATTTTTATTCTGGGGGCGGCCTAAAAACCATAGTCCTCCCCAGTCTGAGAATACCAGCCCCCAGCTGTCGGGCTTCAATTTGGCTGGGTATCAAAATTTGGGGGGAACTGCAAGCCGTTTTTTTAAATGATTTATTTAAATGATTAAAAAAAAAGCTGTATACAGTCTCTTATTTTGATACACAGCCAAGATCAGCACAGGGCTGGGGCTGCAGCCTGTAGCCATGGGCTTTAGCAGCCTGTGGCACTAGGTATCATAATATGGGGGGACCACAGGACAACTTTTTTTACTTATTTTTATTGCACGATATAGACGCACATGGTGTCTGTGATTGGAAGCATCAGACAGGCTGTCACTCAGCGTGGGGGCACGTTTGACTGCAACCAATTACAGACACCGGTGGGTGGGGAAAGCAGTGCATATGCATTGAGGGTTAATTATTGGCCCCGGAAGTGAATGCGTTGCCGCGGTAGCAGTGTACAGCTATGCTGGAGCCTCGGTAAATAAAGCACGTGCGCTCTTATCCCCTTATCCCTTCTACCACCATTTTTAATCGCCGGATTCTGGTCCACATATAATTATACCCAGAACCAAATTTTAAACAGCGCATCACTGGGATCAACCGGTCCCTGTTATCTGCAAGTCCGCTCATCACTAATCACAAGTCACCTGACAGCATAAATCAGCTGGCATAACACTGAGTCCTTATAGTAATCGTAATCATCTCTTTTGTTAAAAACATTTCCCCGATGCAGTTCACACAGGCACAATGCAGATTGTATATGACCTTCTGGGTTACATCTTCTTCTATGCCTTTATCTTTGTAAATGTACCATGGTCAGTACCGCCACCATACAAGTTTAACAAGTTTATAATATACTAGAAGGTGGCCCGATTCTACGCATCGGGTATTCTAGAATTTACGTATTGTGTAGTTAATGTATGATTTTTGTTATATATATATATATATAGATGTTGTTGTGTGTAGTTACCAAGTGTTTGTGTAGGGGCTGTACATGTTCTGGGTGTTGTCTGGGTGTAGCGGGGGGTGAGAGCGGTGTTGTTTGTGTCTTGCGTTGTGTGTCGTTATTTGTGGAGCGCTGTGTGTCTGTATCGTTGTGTATGTGTGTGTGTGTTTTGGGGGGAGGTATGTTTTGTGCAATGTGTGTGTTGTGCGGTATGTGCGTATATTTGTGTGTGCCGCGGTGTTTGTGTGTTGAGTGTTGTGTGTCTGCGGCGTTGTCTGTGTGTGTGGGTGTCTGTGTAGGGTGGTGTTTGTGGTTCCCAGTGTGTGTGTGGTGTGTTGTGCAGTGCGTGTGTGGCAGTGTGTGTGTGTGTTTTGGGGGGAGGTGTGCACCCCCCATCGTGGTCCACCCCCCATCGTGCTCCATCTCCCATGCTGTGCACCCCCCATCATGCTCCATCCCCCATGCTGCGCACCCCCCATCGTGCTCCATCCCCACTCCCCATTGTGCTCCATCCTCCATGCTGCGCATTCCCCATCGTGCTCCATCCCCCATGCTGCGCATTCCCAATCGTGCTCCATCCCCCATGCTGCGCATTCCTCATCGTGCTCCATCCCCCATGCTGCGCACTCCCAAATGTGCTCCATCCCCCATGCTGCGCACTCCCCATCGTGCTCCATCCCCCATGCTGCGCACTCCCCATCGTGCTCCATCCCCCATGCTGCACACTCCCCATCGTGCTCCATCCCCCATGCTGCGCACCCCCCATCATGCTCCATCTCCCATGCTGCGCACTCCCCATCGTGCTCCATCCCCCATGCTACGCATTCCCCATCATGCTCCATCCCCCATGCTGCGCACTCCCAAACGTGCTCCATCCTCCATGCTGCGCACTCCCCATCGTACTCCATCCCCCATGCTACGCATTCTCCATCATGCTCCATCCCCCATGCTGCGCACTCCCCATCGTGCTCCATCCCCCATGCTGCGCACTCCCCATCGTGCTCCATCCCCCATGCTGCACACTCCCCATCGTGCTCCATCCCCCATGCTGCACACTCCCCATCGTGCTCCATCCCCCATGCTGCGCACCCCCCATCGTGCTCCATCCCCCATGCTGCGCACACCCCATCGTGCTCCATCCCCCATGCTGCGCACTCCCCATCGTGCTCCATCCCCCATGCTGCGCACCCCCATCGTGCTCCATCCCCCATGCTGCGCACCCCCCATCGTGCTCCATCCCCCATGCTGCGCACTCCCCATCGTGCTCCATCCCCCATGCTGCACACTCCCCATCGTGCTCCATCCCCCATGCTGCGCACTCCCCATCGTGCTACATCCCCCATGCTGTGCACCCCCCATCGTGCTCCACAGTCACACATCAGACAGTAAACACGCACACATATGATCGCATACACTCACACACACACCCCACTTCTCCCTGTGCCCACCGGTGGGCGGTCCCAGCAGCTGTGCTGCACGCCGTGCTCCTCTGCCGACACTCACAGATCCGATCGCATACACTCACACACACACACACACACACTCACACACATCCGATCGCATACACTCACACACATCCGATCACATACACTCACACACACTCACACACATCCGATCGCATACACACACACACTGACGATATCGCACATACGCGCTGACACACTCACAACATCCGGAGATACCACATGCTTCCGGCCATGTGATCCTCCAGCAGGTCCTGGAAGCTCACAGCACAGTATCGCCGCCGAGAAGCAAGCGATATCACGGGATGTTGTGAGTGTGTGGATGCGATGTGAGGTGTGTGTGAGAGTGAGTGTGATCTGATGTGTGTGTGTGTGTGTCTGTTCTTATGTGTGTGTGAGGTGTGTGTGTTCCGCCGCTGCAGGACGTGGATGCGATCTGATGTGTGTGTGAGGTGTGTGTGTTCTGCCGCTGCAGGACGTGGATGCGATCTGATGTGAGTGTGAGTGTGAGTCTGAGTGTGAGTCTGAGTGTGAGTCTGAGTGTGAGTCTGAGTGTGAGTGCGAGTGTGCATGTGAGTGTGAGTGTGCATGTGAGTGTGAGTGTGCATGTGAGTGTGAGTCTGAGTGTGAGTCTGAGTGTGCATGTGAGTGTGAGTGTGCATGTGAGTGTGAGTGTGCATGTGAGTGTGAGTGTGAGTGTGCATGTGAGTGTGAGTGTGCATGTGAGTGTGAGTCTGAGTGTGAGTGTGCATGTGAGTGTGAGTGTGCATGTGAGTGTGAGTGTGCATGTGAGTGTGAGTCTGAGTGTGAGTGTGCATGTGAGTGTGAGTCTGAGTGTGAGTGTGCATGTGAGTGTGAGTCTGAGTGTGCATGTGAGTGTGAGTCTGAGTGTGAGTGTGCATGTGAGTGTGAGTCTGAGTGTGAGTGTGCATGTGAGTGTGAGTCTGAGTGTGAGTGTGAGTGTGAGTCTGAGTGTGAGTGTGCGTGTGAGTGTGCATGTGAGTGTGAGTGTGCATGTGAGTGTGAGTGTGCATGTGAGTGTGAGTCTGAGTGTGAGTGTGCATGTGAGTGTGAGTCTGAGTGTGAGTGTGCATGTGAGTGTGAGTCTGAGTGTGAGTGTGCATGTGAGTGTGAGTCTGAGTGTGCATGTGAGTGTGAGTCTGAGTGTGAGTGTGCATGTGAGTGTGAGTCTGAGTGTGAGTGTGCATGTGAGTGTGAGTCTGAGTGTGAGTGTGCATGTGAGTGTGAGTCTGAGTGTGAGTGTGCATGTGAGTGTGAGTCTGAGTGTGAGTGTGAGTGTGCATGTGAGTGTGAGTCTGAGTGTGAGTGTGCATGTGAGTGTGAGTGTGCATGTGAGTGTGAGTCTGAGTGTGCATGTGAGTGTGAGTCTGAGGGTGAGTCTGAGTGTGAGTGTGCATGTGAGTGTGAGTCTGAGTGTGAGTGTGCATGTGAGTGTGAGTCTGAGTGTGAGTGTGCATGTGAGTGTGAGTCTGAGTGTGAGTGTGCATGTGAGTGTGAGTCTGAGTGTGAGTCTGAGTGTGAGTGTGCATGTGAGTGTGAGTCTGAGTGTGAGTGTGCATGTGAGTCTGAGTGTGAGTGTGCATGTGAGTGTGAGTCTGAGTGTGAGTCTGAGTGTGAGTGTGCATGTGAGTGTGAGTCTGAGTGTGAGTGTGCATGTGAGTGTGAGTCTGAGTGTGAGTGTGCATGTGAGTGTGAGTCTGAGTGTGAGTGTGCATGTGAGTGTGAGTCTGAGTGTGAGTGTGCATCTGAGTGTGAGTCTGAGTGTGAGTGTGCATGTGAGTGTGAGTCTGAGTGTGAGTGTGCATGTGAGTGTGAGTCTGAGTGTGAGTGTGCATGTGAGTGTGAGTGTGAGTCTGAGTGTGAGTATGCATGTGAGTGTGAGTCTGAGTGTGAGTGTGCATGTGAGTGTGAGTCTGAGTGTGAGTGTGAGTGTGCATGTGAGTGTGAGTCTGAGTGTGAGTGTGCATGTGAGTGTGAGTGTGCATGTGAGTGTGAGTCTGAGTGTGCATGTGAGTGTGAGTCTGAGGGTGAGTCTGAGTGTGAGTGTGCATGTGAGTGTGAGTCTGAGTGTGAGTGTGCATGTGAGTGTGAGTCTGAGTGTGAGTGTGCATGTGAGTGTGAGTCTGAGTGTGAGTGTGCATGTGAGTGTGAGTCTGAGTGTGAGTCTGAGTGTGAGTGTGAGTCTGAGTGTGAGTCTGAGTGTGAGTGTGCATGTGAGTGTGAGTCTGAGTGTGAGTGTGCATGTGAGTGTGAGTCTGAGTGTGAGTCTGAGTGTGAGTCTGAGTGTGAGTGTGCATGTGAGTGTGAGTCTGAGTGTGAGTGTGCATGTGAGTGTGAGTCTGAGTGTGAGTGTGCATGTGAGTGTGAGTCTGAGTGTGAGTGTGCATGTGAGTGTGAGTCTGAGTGTGAGTGTGCATGTGAGTGTGAGTCTGAGTGTGAGTGTGCATGTGAGTGTGAGTCTGAGTGTGAGTCTGAGTGTGAGTGTGCACGTGAGTGTGAGTCTGAGTGTGAGTGTGCATGTGAGTGTGAGTCTGAGTGTGAGTGTGCATGTGAGTGTGAGTGTGAGTCTGAGTGTGAGTGTTCATGTGAGTGTGAGTCTGAGTGTGAGTGTGCATGTGAGTGTGAGTCTGAGTGTGAGTGTGAGTGTGCATGTGAGTGTGAGTGTGAGTGTGAGTGTGCATGTGAGTGTGAGTGTGCATGTGAGTGTGAGTCTGAGTGTGCATGTGAGTGTGAGTCTGAGGGTGAGTCTGAGTGTGAGTGTGCATGTGAGTGTGAGTCTGAGTGTGAGTGTGCATGTGAGTGTGAGTCTGAGTGTGAGTGTGCATGTGAGTGTAAGTCTGAGTGTGAGTGTGCATGTGAGTGTGAGTCTGAGTGTGAGTGTGCATGTGAGTGTGAGTCTGAGTGTGAGTGTGCATGTGAGTGAGTGTGAGTCTGAGTGTGCATGTGAGTGTGAGTCTGAGGGTGAGTCTGAGTGTGAGTGTGCATGTGAGTGTGAGTCTGAGTGTGAGTGTGCATGTGAGTGAGTGTGAGTCTGAGTGTGAGTCTGAGTCTGAGTGTGAGTGAGTGTGAGTGAGTGTGCGTGTGAGTCTGAGTGTGAGTGTGTGTGAGTCTGAGTCTGCGTGTGAGTCTGAGTGTGAGTGTGCATGTGAGTGTGAGTCTGAGTCTGAGTGAGTGTGAGTGAGTGTGCGTGTGAGTCTGAGTGTGAGTCTGAGTGTGAGTCTGAGTGTGAGTGTGCATGTGAGTGTGAGTCTGAGTCTGAGTGTGAGTGTGTGTGAGTCTGAGTGTGAGTCTGAGTCTGCGTGTGAGTCTGAGTGTGAGTCTGAGTCTGGGTGTGAGTGTGAGTGAGTGTGAGTGAGTGTGCGTGTGAGTCTGAGTGTGAGTGTGTGTGAGTCTGAGTCTGAGTGTGAGTCTGAGTCTGAGTCTGCGTGTGAGTCTGAGTGTGAGTGTGCATGTGAGTCTGAGTGTGAGTCTGAGTGTGAGTCTGAGTGTGAGTCTGAGTGTGAGTCTGAGTGTGCGTGTGAGTCTGAGTGTGAGTCTGAGTGTGAGTCTGAGTGTGCGTGTCAGTCTGAGTGTGAGTCTGAGTGTGAGTGTGCATGTGAGTGTGAGTCTGAGTGTGAGTGTGAGTGTGAGTCTGAGTGTGTGTGAGTGTGAGTCTGAGTGTGCGTGTGAGTCTGTGAGTGTGCGTGTGAGTCTGTGTGAGTGTGCGTGTGAGTGTGCATGTGAGTGTGAGTCTGAGTGTGAGTGTGCATGTGAGTGTGAGTCTGAGTGTGAGTGTGCATGTGAGTGTGAGTCTAAGTGTGAGTGTGCATGTGAGTGTGAGTCTGAGTGTGAGTGTGCATGTGAGTGTGAGTCTGAGTGTGAGTCTGAGTGTGAGTGTGCATGTGAGTGTGAGTCTGAGTGTGAGTGTGCATGTGAGTGTGAGTCTGAGTGTGTGTGCATGTGAGTGTGAGTCTGAGTGTGAGTGTGCATGTGAGTGTGAGTCTGAGTGTGAGTGTGCATGTGAGTGTGAGTGTGAGTCTGAGTGTGCATGTGAGTGTGAGTCTGAGGGTGAGTCTGAGTGTGAGTGTGCATGTGAGTGTGAGTCTGAGTGTGAGTGTGCATGTGAGTGAGTGTGAGTGTGAGTCTGAGTGTGAGTGTGCATGTGAGTGTGAGTCTGAGTGTGAGTCTGAGTGTGAGTGTGAGTGAGTGTGAGTGAGTGTGCGTGTGAGTCTGAGTGTGAGTCTGAGTGTGAGTCTGAGTGTGAGTGTGCATGTGAGTGTGAGTGTGAGTCTGAGTGTGAGTGTGAGTGTGTGTGAGTCTGAGTGTGAGTCTGAGTCTGCGTGTGAGTCTGAGTGTGAGTCTGAGTCTGAGTCTGAGTCTGAGTGTGAGTGAGTGTGAGTGAGTGTGCGTGTGAGTCTGAGTGTCAGTGTGAGTGTGTGTGAGTCTGAGTGTGAGTCTGAGTCTGAGTCTGCGTGTGAGTGTGAGTGTGAGTGTGCATGTGAGTCTGAGTGTGAGTCTGAGTGTGAGTCTGAGTGTGAGTCTGAGTGTGCGTGTGAGTCTGAGTGTGAGTCTGAGTGTGAGTGTGAGTCTGAGTGTGCGTGTCAGTCTGAGTGTGAGTCTGAGTGTGAGTGTGCATGTGAGTGTGAGTCTGAGTGTGAGTGTGAGTGTGTGTGAGTCTGAGTGTGAGTCTGAGTGTGAGTCTGAGTGTGAGTGTGAGTCTGAGTCTGAGTGTGTGTGAGTGTGAGTCTGAGTGTGCGTGTGAGTCTGTGAGTGTGCGTGTGAGTCTGTGTGAGTGTGCGTGTGAGTGTGCATGTGAGTGTGCATGTGAGTGTGCGTGTGAGTGTGAGTGTGCGTGTGAGTCTGATTGTGAGTGTGCATGTGAGTCTGAGTGTGAGTCTGAGTGTGAGTGTGCATGTGAGTCTGAGTGTGAGTGTGCGTGTGAGTCAGAGTGAGTGGAGGCCAATCCGTGCGGGGGGGGCGGACCCGAGGCGAGCGGCCAATCCGTGCGGGGGGGAGGAGCCGAGGCGAGCGGCCAATCCGTGGGGGGGCGGGGCCATTGCGAGCCCAGCGGCCAATCAGCTTTGTGTCACCGTAAGGACACAATTTTGGAGCATGACAGACAGACAGACAGACAGATAGACAGACAGACAGACAGAATAAGGCAATTATATATATAGATGAGTCTGAGTGTGAGTCTGAGTGTGAGTGTGCATGTGAGTGTGAGTCTGAGTGTGAGTGTGCATGTGAGTGTGAGTGTGAGTCTGAGTGTGCATGTGAGTGTGAGTCTGAGGGTGAGTCTGAGTGTGAGTGTGCATGTGAGTGTGAGTCTGAGTGTGAGTGTGCATGTGAGTGAGTGTGAGTGTGAGTCTGAGTGTGAGTGTGCATGTGAGTGTGAGTCTGAGTGTGAGTCTGAGTGTGAGTGTGAGTGAGTGTGAGTGAGTGTGCGTGTGAGTCTGAGTGTGAGTCTGAGTGTGAGTCTGAGTGTGAGTGTGCATGTGAGTGTGAGTGTGAGTCTGAGTGTGAGTGTGAGTGTGTGTGAGTCTGAGTGTGAGTCTGAGTCTGCGTGTGAGTCTGAGTGTGAGTCTGAGTCTGAGTCTGAGTCTGAGTGTGAGTGAGTGTGAGTGAGTGTGCGTGTGAGTCTGAGTGTCAGTGTGAGTGTGTGTGAGTCTGAGTGTGAGTCTGAGTCTGAGTCTGCGTGTGAGTGTGAGTGTGAGTGTGCATGTGAGTCTGAGTGTGAGTCTGAGTGTGAGTCTGAGTGTGAGTCTGAGTGTGCGTGTGAGTCTGAGTGTGAGTCTGAGTGTGAGTGTGAGTCTGAGTGTGCGTGTCAGTCTGAGTGTGAGTCTGAGTGTGAGTGTGCATGTGAGTGTGAGTCTGAGTGTGAGTGTGAGTGTGTGTGAGTCTGAGTGTGAGTCTGAGTGTGAGTCTGAGTGTGAGTGTGAGTCTGAGTCTGAGTGTGTGTGAGTGTGAGTCTGAGTGTGCGTGTGAGTCTGTGAGTGTGCGTGTGAGTCTGTGTGAGTGTGCGTGTGAGTGTGCATGTGAGTGTGCATGTGAGTGTGCGTGTGAGTGTGAGTGTGCGTGTGAGTCTGATTGTGAGTGTGCATGTGAGTCTGAGTGTGAGTCTGAGTGTGAGTGTGCATGTGAGTCTGAGTGTGAGTGTGCGTGTGAGTCAGAGTGAGTGGAGGCCAATCCGTGCGGGGGGGGCGGACCCGAGGCGAGCGGCCAATCCGTGCGGGGGGGAGGAGCCGAGGCGAGCGGCCAATCCGTGGGGGGGCGGGGCCATTGCGAGCCCAGCGGCCAATCAGCTTTGTGTCACCGTAAGGACACAATTTTGGAGCATGACAGACAGACAGACAGACAGATAGACAGACAGACAGACAGAATAAGGCAATTATATATATAGATGAGTCTGAGTGTGAGTCTGAGTGTGAGTGTGCATGTGAGTCTGAGTGTGAGTGTGCGTGTGAGTCAGAGTGAGTGGAGGCCAATCCGTGCGGGGGGGGCGGACCCGAGGCGAGCGGCCAATCCGTGCGGGGGGGAGGAGCCGAGGCGAGCGGCCAATCCGTGGGGGGGCGGGGCCATTGCGAGCCCAGCGGCCAATCAGCTTTGTGTCACCGTAAGGACACAATTTTGGAGCATGACAGACAGACAGACAGACAGATAGACAGACAGACAGACAGAATAAGGCAATTATATATATAGATTGGTGTCAGTGATAGACATTGTCATACAAAAATGGGCAGTGTTCATCAGCTGAGCCAAGTAAACCCATAGATTCTGTTTGGTTTTTCATAAGGCTAAATTTTCCATGGTTGGTCTCTCTCTGTTTTCGGTCTGAAGATTTCTTGGCTTCTGATGGAAGTTGAAAGGACATGGTGGCGCCAATGATGCAACATTTCCAGATTTTGATCTAAAGGGACAAAAATACACATATTTTCTGAGATAACATCTGTCATTTTGGACGTGTTCCCACTTTTCTTGTCTGGGTTTCATAACTATCAACACATGGTCCTTTCCTTGAGCAATGACTTCAGCAGGTTCTGGAATACCTATGTCACCCAATTTTTTCACTCAGATTTTTACAGTATCATTGATAGGATGTGAGGATCCAAAACATTCATCTTCTCTGACTATCACAACTGTAGGCGCCCTTCCTCTCACCACCTGCATTTTATAAATAGGTTGTACCAGCAACTGAGCTATCTTATCTCCCTTCTGTATTAGCATGTCACTTACTCCACCATTCATTAGAAGTACCTTAATTTCTACTTGATAATCCTGATCTATCACTTCTGCTATTACCTGAAATCAGTGTAAAGGTACCGTCACACTAAACAACTTACCAGCGATCCCAACAACGATACAACCTGATAGGGATCGCTGGTAAGTTGCTAGGAGGTTGCTGGTGAGAGGTCACACAGACGCTCCAGCGATCCCACCAGCAACCTGACCTGGCAGGGATCGCTGCAGCATCGCTACACGGGTTGCTGGTGAGCTGTCACCAGTGACCAGCCCCTAGCCAGCAGCGATGCACTTTAGCGATGCTGCGCTTGGTAACTAAGGTAAATATCGGGTAACCAACCCGATATTTACCTTGGTTACCAGCGCACGCAGCTACACGTGCAGAGAGCAGGGAGCAGCGAACACCGCTTAGCGCTGGCTCCCTGCTCTCCTAGTTACAGCACACATCGGGTTAATTACCCGATGTGTGCTGCAGCTACATGTGCACAGAGCAGGGAGCAGCGCACACCGCTTAGCGCTGGCTCCCTGCTCTCCTAGTTACAGCACACATTGTGTAAATTACCCAATGTGTGCTGTAGCTACATGTGCAGAGAGCAGGGAGCAGCGCACACCGCTTAGCGCTGGCTCCCTGTTCTCCTAGTTACAGCACACATCGGGTTAATTACCCGATGTGTGCTGTAGCTACATGTGCAGAGAGCAGGGAGCCGCGCACACTTCTTAGCGCTGGCTCCCTGCTCTCCTAGCTACAGTACACATCGGGTTAATTACCCGATGTGTACTCTGCTACACGTGCAAGGAGCAGGAGCCGGCACTGACAGTGAGAGCGGTGGAGTCTGGTAACGAAGGTAAATATCGGGTAACCAAGGACAGGGCTTCTTGGTTACCCAATGTTTTTAACTCGCCCACCCCAGGGCTATGGGACACCCGGTGCCGGGCCGGACTAGTCCGGTGGTAGTCAGTGGTGGCTGGGCCAGGCTCCGTGGCCCTGGTGGGTGTCAGTAGAATATGTGGCTTGATGAATAAAGTTTGTGTTCGTGACGCCACCTGTGGTCTGCTGCTATTAAGCCGCCGCTGCTGTGTGAGGCCTCCGGGGTGATGATATAGCAGCAATGGTGGTACTGCTCCCCACAGGTGGAGCGGAGCCCCGGGGACACTGTTAGTGCTCGTGAAAGTCTATGGGGTTGTGTGGCTAACACGGTGCAGGGTCGACAGGCAATGAAAGAACCAGGCACAAACAACAGTCTCTTTACCTTTTCCTCTTTTACTTTGGGAACAGTCCAGTCCTGGGAGACCGTTACAGGTGGTGATGGGGATTCGGTCGGCCTGGAAGTACTTGGGGTGATCTTTCTGGCCAGCTGAGTATGAGGCCTACTCCTGTGCTTTTCTTTGTTATGATAGGACCCTGCTTCTCTGAATCCAGCAATGGCCCTCTTTGCTGCTGGGACCGATGGTATGTCCCTTTCCCTCTGTAGCAGGCTGCGCAGGCCCTCTCTGGTGCTTCTCTGCTGGAGTCCACACCGGGCCCTGATGCTGCAGCTGTACCTTCGGGATGTTTATGGGACAGGTGCTTGCAGCTCTCCTGCCCTTCGGATTCGGCTACCAGGGAGTATTTTAAGCCCTGGTGGCCACAGACTCCGATGTCCGAGTCTCTCCGCTGCCTCTCTGTTACTCCTGCTTCCCTGGGCCAAGCTACTCTAGCTCTAGGCCCCAGATCCACAGGACAGCACACTCTGCGTCTGCTTCCTTCCACTTCTCTCTACAGACTCACAACTACTTCCTCCCTCAGGTCAGACTTGAGGAAAGCTCCCTGGAATTCCAGGTTCAGAGCTCCCCCTGCTGGCCGGAGGGAGAACTGCGTTGGGTGTTAAACTTGCTGGCCAATGGACCTCCCCATTACCTCCAGGCTCAGCATTAACCCTTTGGGAGGGCAATGCTGTTGTGGCGACCAGGTCCTGGGGCGCCACATTTACCGTGGTTACTAGCGTCCACAGAAGCCGGCTCCTGTTGCCTGCACATTTAGTTGTTGCTGTCTCGCTGTCACACACAGCGATCTGTGCTTCACAGCGGGACAGCAACAACTAAAAAATGGCCCAGGCCATTCAGCAACAACCAACGACCTCACAGCAGGGGCCAGGTTGTTGCTGGATGTCACACACAGCAACATCACTAGCAACATCGCTGCTACATCACAAAAGTTGTTCGTTAGCAGCGATGTTGCTAGCGATGTTGCTTAATGTGACGGGGCCTTAAGGGTTCGGTTCCACTTGCGATTTTCATGTGCGAGTGCGATCCGATAAAACATCGGATTGCACTCGCACCAGTGCAAAAACTATGGGGTATCGTCCATCTGCGATTGATTTCTCATGCCACAACGGCATGCAGAATGAATCGCAGCATGCTGCGTTTGGCAGCGAGTCTCAGCTTGCGCACCCCCATGCAAGCCTGTGGGAGTCTGTGAGACATTGAACTGTACTTGCATGTAATACAAGTGCAGGGCGATGTATGCAGAGAAAGTCCGCGGAGGAGATGCGGAGAAAGTGCTCCCTCCCTCTTCTCTGCAGCTGTGATACGATCGCAAGATTGCATCACAGTCGCATGACCCTCGGCTGACACTCGCAGAAGAGGGTCTTTAGCATATCCCTTCCAATGCTCTTGCGCTCTCTCTGAAGCTGTGCGCAAGTGGAAAAGTACCCTTAAGCTGGGTTTACACCCTGCAACATCTCAAACGACATCGCTGTAACGTCACCGGTTTTGTGACGCAATAGCGATGTTGTTTGCGATGTTGCAGTGTGTGAATCCTATCAGCGACCCGGCCCCTGCTGTGAAGTTGTAATCGTTACAAATCGTTCAGGACCATTCCTAGGTCCTTTGTTTCCCGCTGTGCAGCATGAAGTTTCAGTGTGTGAAGCCTTTTCAGCGACTTTGTTAGCAACTTCCCTTTCAAAAGGCTGCTTATCAACGTCCCCAAACAACCAGCTAGGTCGCTCTGCAGGTCCGGATCGCTGTTGAGTTGTTGGCCAGGTTTGCCTGTTTGAACGCTCACCAGAGACTTAGCAGAGACTTAGGGAGGTCGCTATTGCGTCACCAAACCGGTGACGTTACAGCGATGTCCTTTGCGATGTTGCAGCGTGTAAACCCAGCTTTAGGCCAAACTTGACCTTAGGGCTATGAGACCAAAATTGTGAGAAACCATTTACAAGTCTATTGTCCTGTCTGAAAATAAAATTAAAGAACATACATTCAAAGCAAACAACCATTAGCTAATTACAGTACCCATACATCACAATGGGATGATTCTCTGTTTTATTGTTTAGACTGATTACTCTGATATCATGTGAAAGTTTGGTTTCCAGTCTAAAAATAAACACAAACATAATTAGAATACAAGCTCAAATCACAAAACATAATTTTATCTGATTCATTATCCATGTGCTAATAGAGTCACATCTTAAGGCCCCGTCACACTAAGCAACATCGCTAGCAACATCGCTGCTAACGAACAACTTTTGTGACGTTGCTAGCGATGTTGCTGTTTGTGACATCCAGCAACAACCTGGCCCCTGCTGTGAGGTCGTTGGTTGTTGCTGAATGTCCTGGGCCATTTTTTAGTTGTTGCTGTCCCGCTGTGAAGCGCAGATCGCTGTGTGTGACAGCGAGACAGCAACAACTAAATGTGCAGGCAGCAGGAGCCGGCTTCTGCGGAGGCTGGTATCCACAGTAAACATCGGGTAACCAAGAAGCCCTGTCCTTGGTTACCCGATATTTACCTTTGTTACCAGCCTCCGCCGCTCTCACTGTCAGTGCCGGCTCCTGCTCTGTGCACATGTAGCTGCAGGACACATCGGGTTAATTAACCCGATGTGTGCTGTAGCTAGGAGAGCAAGGAGCCAGCGCTAAGCAGTGTGCGCTGCTCCCTGCTCTGTGCACATTTAGCTGCAGTACACATCGGGTAATTAACCCGATGTGTGCTGTAACTAGGAGAGCAAGGAGCCAGCGCTAAGCGGTGTGCACTGCTCCCTGCTCTGTGATGTAGCTGCAGCACACATCGGGTAATTAACCCGATGTGTGCTGTAACTAGGAGAGCAGGGAGCCAGCGCTCAGTGTGCGCTGCTCCCTGCTCTCTGCACGTGTAGCTCCGTGCGGTGGTAACCAAGGTAAATATCGGGTTGGTTACCCGATATTTACCTTAGTTACCAAGCGCAGCATCTTCCACGCAGCGCTGGGGGCTGGGACACTGGTTGCTGGTGAGCTCACCAGCAACTCGTGTAGCGACGCTCCAGCGATCCCTGCCAGGTCAGGTTGCTGGTGGGATCGCTGGAGCGTCGCAGTGTGACATCTCACCAGCAACCTCCTAGCAACTTACCAGCGACCAGCGATCCCTATTGTTGTTGGGATCGCTGGTAAGTTGCTTAGTGTGACTGGACCTTTAAGGCCCAGTCACACTAAACAACTTACCAGCGATCCCAACAATGATACAACCTGATAGGGATCGTTGGTAAGTTGCTAGGAGGTCGCTGGTGAGATGTCACACTAAGCGATGCTCCAGCGATCCCACCAGCAACCTGACCTGGCAGGGATCACTGGAGCGTCGCTACACGGGTTGCTGGTGAGCTGTCACACAGGCAGATCTCACCAGCAACCAGTGACCAGCCCCCAGCCAGCAGCGCCGCGTGGAAGCGATGCTGCGCTTGGTAACTAAGGTAAATATCGGGTAACCAACCCGATATTTACCTTGGTTACCAGCGCACACCACTTAGCGCCGGCTCCCTGCACACTTAGCCACAGTACACATCGGGTTAATTACCCGATGTGTACTCTGCTACGTGTGCAGGCAGCAGGAGTCGGCTTCTGCGGACGCTGGTAACCACGATAAACATCGGGTAACCAAGAAGCCCTTACCTTGGTTACCCGATATTTACCTTCGTTACCAGCGTCCGCCGCTCTCACACTGCCAGTGCTGGCTCCCTGTTCCCTGCACTCCTAGCCACAGTACACATCGGGTTAGTTTCCCGATGTGTACTGTGGCTACGTGTGCAGAGAGCAGGGAGTCGGCACTGACAGCTGAGAGCGGCGGACGCTGGTAACGAAGGTAAATATCGGGTAACCAAGGTAAGGGCTTCTTGGTTACCCGATGTTTACCGTGGTTACCAGCGTCCGCAGAAGCCGGCTCCTGCTGCCTGCACATTTAGTTTTTTGCTCTGTCGCTGTCATACACAGCAATGTGTGCTTCACAGCGGGAGAGCAACAACTAAAAATTGGCGCAGGACATTCAGAAACAACCAACGACCTCACAGCAGGGGCTAGGTTGTTGCTGGATGTCACACCCAGCAACATCGCTAGCAACATTGCTGCTACGTCACAAAAGTTGTTCCTTAGCAGCGATGTTGCTAGCGATGTTGCTTAGTGTGATGTGGCCTTAACTTGACAGCTAAAAAGCTCATTGTTTACCCAACTATATTGGTACATTGTGTTTTATTAATTAGCAACAGGGGTATGGCAATCTGTAACCAACTGAAAAGTAGCCAGAATAATTACCCTCCTAATTGTCAGGTCTGGTGGTTCTGCACCTGTAACAGTCCGTCATGCTCCTACATGTGCTCTGGCTCGCTGATGGGTCACCAGTCGCTGGCCACAAGGGGCGGGGTGTTGCCATCGGGGGCGGCGCTTGCACTAATGCCCGTGCTGACTAAGCACGTCATACCCTGGAGGTCACTGGAAGGCGGCACACCACTGCTACCAGCAATGGTGTCAGTCAGGTCCCCTGGTGTGAGCTGTTGCCAGAGGATATGGGACGCTATATCCTCTGACACAGTCAGATGGTGGAAGGTTCCCTCCATTCCACCCTTTTCCTCTCCTTCTGATGTTCTGTGGACAGAGGGTGGGTAATGGGTGTTGCCTCAGAGAGTCACATGAGCTCTGGGAGGCAGATTTAAACCTGCAATCTGCCTCCCTTAGTTGCTGATTAATTCAGTGGTGTGGTTGGTTAGAGTGGTTTGCTTGTGCTAAAGCGCTGTCGTTTTCCTTGAGCTTATCCTGCTGTGGGTTACAGCTTCTCCTTCGTTATAGCTGGGTTCACCTTTCTCTTTAGTTTCTGCTGTGTATCAACCTTTAGTTTGGTTATCTACGTTCAGCTCTCTTTTGTGTCTCCTGCGGTTTCAGCCTAATGTTTTGTTTCCTTTTCCATTAGGCTATTTTGTTAGTGTGCTTTTCCCATCTGCCTCTGTGTGCCCGGTCACCAGCTGCCTGGGAAGGGCGCTGTTAAATTCCTTCCTTGCCAGGACTGACAGGCGAGTGAAGGATATCACCGGCCCTTAAGGGTGTGCGGCAGTGCGATGGCTAGTGCCAAGTGCGACCAACACAGTGCGCTTGCTTGCATGCAGGGGGTCTGGTCTCACCATCCTGCATTACATATTAATCAGCTCAATATGGATCCTGCTGAACAACTGGTGGAGCAAATGCAGAATCTGCTGGTTATGTTCCAGGATCTTGCAGCTACTGGGAGGCACCACTCTCAGACTCTGGCTCAGTTGGCCCCTGTAGCACCTCACCCTGGAGTAGCCCCAATACCACCTGTACCAGCCCCTGAATTGGTTGCTCAGACTTCCCCTGAACCGAATATTCTTTTCAGGGGATTGGGAGAAATTTTTTAATTTCCATGGTAATTGCAAATAGTTTTTTTCAACTCAGACCCATTTCTTCAGGGAATGAGAGGTGGGCTTAATTATCTCTTTTCTCAGGGGGGATACCCAGACATGGGCCTTTTCTTTAGCTGATGATTCCCCAGCCCATAACTCCAATGAGGTGTTTTCAGGGAATTGGGGCTCCTTTATGATGTACCAGCTAGAGTCGCTATGGCTGAATCAAACCTCAGAGCACTTTGTCAGGGTAATCTACAGGTTGAGGAATATTGCTCTCAGTTGGATGGTCCACATAGAATTATATGGTGGTCTGTTGAGGTGGGGTGGAACGATGCTGCCCTGCTGTGCAGGTTTCTGAGTGACTTGGCGGATGTCTTAAAGGATATGCTGGTATACCATTCACCGCCTCACAGTCTTGAAGCTGCCATGATTCTCGTTGTGCATCTGGATTGGTACTGGTTACTAGAAAAAGCCTCCACTAGGGGGATGTTGGTCTATCCAAGAAAGTCTCTATTTCCTGAGGAGAAGCCAAGGCAAATTGGAGAGGTGACGACTTTTTGGGAGCAAAGACAATGTCGCTGGGAGCTCCTCAACTAGGCGCACAGGTATCCCATTTTAAAAAAGCATTTTTTTCTCATTGTCCTGGCTTATCAGGGTAAGGAGGTCAAAGGTTATGCTTTTGTGGATTGTGGGGCAAAAGTGATTTTTTTTTTGGATCTCTCTGTGGTTAAAACCTTGGAGAATCCCCTCAAGGCTTTTAAGCCAGCCATTAAATTCACTTCGCTGGATAATTGCCCACTTTTCCAGCATGTTGAAATGTACAATAAAGACACTGTATCTCTTCAGATGCTGTGTCTTCACAGACAGTAGATTACCTTTTTAGTATGACTCGCCCACCCCAGGGCTATGGGACACCCGATGCCGGGCCGGACTAGTCCGGGGGTCGTCAGTGGTGGCGGGGCCCGGCTCCGTGGCCCTGGTGGGTGTCAGTTAAATATGGCTGGTGAATAAAGTTTATGGTTGTCGTGACGCCACCTGTGGTTTGCGGCTATTAAGCCGCCGCTGCTGTGTGAGGCCTCCGGGGTGATGATATGGCAGCAATGGTGGTACGGCTCCCCACAGGTGGAGCGGTGCCCCGGGGACACTGTTGGTGCTCGTGAGAGGCTATGGTGTTGTGTGGATAACATGGTGCAGGGCCGACAGGCAATGAAAGAAACAGGCACAAACAACAGTCTCTTTACCTTCTCCTCTTTTACTTCACAAACGGTTAGTCCTGGGAGACCGTTACAGGTGGTAGAGGGCTCCGGCCGGCCTGGAAGTAACTGAGATGTCGTTTTGGCCAGAGGAGTATGAGGTCTACTCCTGTTCTTTCCTTACTGTGATAGGACCCTGCTCTCTGAATTTAGCAATGGCCCTCTTGTTGCTGGGACCGGTGGTACGTCCCTTTCCCTCTGTGGTAGGCTGCGCAGGCCCTCTCTGGTGCTTCTCTGCTGGGGTCCACACCGGGCCCTGATGATGCAGCTGTACCTTCGGGCTGTTTATGGGCCAGGTGCTTGCAGCTCTCCTGCCCTTCGGATTCGGCTACCAGGGAGTATTTTAGGCCCTGGTGGCCACAGACTCCGATGTCCGAGTCTCTTCTGCGCCTCTCTGCTCCCCCTGCTTCACTGGGCCAAGCTGCTCCAGCTCTAGGCCCCAATTCCACAGGACAGCACTACTCTGCGTCTGCTTGCTATCACTTCTCTCTATAGACTGAACACTAACCCCTCCCTCAGGTAAGGCTTAAGGAATGCTCCCTGGAATTCCAGGTTCAGATCTCCCCCTGCTG